>NC_056732.1:292355983-292488483 GCF_019279795.1 Protopterus annectens | reverse complement strand
ACACTGACATGAAGTCCTGCTCAGAGTGAATGAAAAGGACCAACACCCGCATGATGTCCCTAGTCATAGGAGTGTGTTTCCATGCAATTGGTTATGGGAATGTTACCACAGCTGTTCCACATGCAATCAGCTAGTGGGTGACTGAAATTCATGCACAGGCCATCAACTGATCATGAGCATCACTTACAAAACACAAGCTGCTACCTAAGCAAAGCAGTTGTACTTCTCCACACCCACCAGAGAGGGAGTGAGAGAGACAGACAGAGACAAAGTAAGACAGGGAGGGGGTAGGAAAGTAAAAGCTAAGCATATTTGTGTCACACACTTACCAGTATGGGGTTTCAAACCCCTGCCTGACTATGTATTGCTATTACATATCTATGCAGTTATTGCATGCGCCACAGAGATTACATGTTGGGAAGCTGTTCAAAGGTATATTTGATGGTGAGTGACATCAACAACAGTGATAAAGGAGGGATAAGGTAGGTGTAGTACATCTGCCTGTTCACAAGAACAGGTGTCAATGACAACACAGCCACACTCTCTCAGGGACTCACACACATTATCACAGTTGGCAGCATCAGGATTAAACTTCCTAACTAACTAGTTTGTCACACTACAGTAATATGCAGGTATCACATGCATCACAGAGGTTATCAGGCTGATAACCTCTGTGATGCATGTGATACCTGTGTAACACAGAGGTTATCAGGCTGATATATGGGCAAATGGTATGTCAAGCTGTCTGACATCAGAAGACATGCTTCAGTAATGGGAGGTGAAGTGAGTGTGAAAGGCGTCTTAATCATTATACTCCACACACACACAGACACAGGTTTGCCAGTACTGATATGCATGGGTGCATTGCTTCACAGGTGTGTAGTGGTTGACTGTGTCAGAAGGCTGTACAAGGCTACGTAAAGGATATACCTTGGCATCAGGCCACATGACAATGGTCTGCAGTGTGGCTCAGGGGTGTAGTGTCTGGATTGGCCCGCACAGGTGGGTATTGTATTTACCATCCTCTCATCTGGGTTACTATTGTGGGTGGCCAGTGCTCTGCAATGCTTGCCATGTATGTGCTCTATATTCCATAACATGAATGGTGTCTGGGATGTGCACAAATCCCACATGCATGTTCGGTGACATGTGGAAGTGTACCTGGGGTGTCTGAGGCATGTTGTGTATACAAATTGTTATAATCAGATGTGCCATTCCTGATCTCATGTGGTGAGAACTGGCAATGGAAACCAGGTTGACCCTGCACTTACATTGACAGCATGATACAGATATTCACTGGTATCAGTGGCATCTGTCCATACAGGGCATGTTTATAAGGCATGGCTATGTCCTTTGTGGGTTACATTTGCTGACTCTACAGTTATTACAGGCGTCCAGTGAGGAACATAGCAAAGGAGCACTGTATGCAATGAGTTACCTATTGTAGGGATGGGACAGAGTGCCATGTCCTCTATAGTCCACTGCAATCACACCATGGTTGCTATCTGTGGGCAATATGTAGGGAACTACCAACATAGTGGTTGTTGCCTAGCCAAGTGTGTTTGTGTATGAGACAGGGGTGGAGAGTGTTCTCTGGGTAATGCAAGGTTTGCCTATATTGTTCCCCAAGCCATGATGTCACATGTAGGGGTATGGGTTGTCTACCCCAGCCTCTTTGCTGTTTGACATCTGTTATCTTTGTAAGGTGGACATTGTGACATATAATAGGCACACCATATAAGAAATTTGCAAAACCCGCTCCACAATGAGTCCTATTATTAGACACTCACAGTTATCTCCGCACAGGATTCTAATGACAAACACACACACACACACACACACACACACACACACACACACACACACACACACACACACACACACACACACACACACACACACACACACACCGAGTCTCACTGTTTCCATGTCTGGGATTAGAGCTCCTACCTAGCTAGTACATCACACTACAGCATTACACAGTTACAGCAGGCACCATGGAGATTAGTGGGCCACTCCTTCCCCAAAGGTGTATTTCAAAGTGAATCACATCAGCAGGCTTGCCAAAGTAGGGCAATGGAAGTTGTAGTGACTGTGAATGGCCTCAAAAGCATTGATCCCTACACTGACAAACATACAGTTTTAAAGTTGCCATGTCTGGGATTAGAACTCCTACCTAACTAGTACATCACACTACAGCATTATGCAGTTATAGCATGCACCACGGAGCTTATTGGGCTACTCCTTCCCCAAAGGTGTATTTCAAAGTGAATGACATCAGCATGTTTGCCAAAGTCGGGCAACGGAAGTTGTAGTGACTGTGAATGGCCTCAAAAGCATTGATCCCTACACAAACACACACACACACACACACACACACACACACACACACACACACACACACACACACACACACACACACACACACACACACAAAGTTTTACAGTTACCATGTCTGGGATTAGAACTCCTACCTAACTAGTACATCACACTATGGCATTACTCAGTTATAGCATGCACCATGGAGCTTACTGGGTTACTCCTTTCCCAAAGGTGTATTTCAAAGTGAATGACATCAGCAGGCTTGCCAAAGTTGGGCAATGGAAAGTGTAGGTCATAGCTTCATAGGTTCATAGGTTGGTACTAGGCTATCGGCCCTAGGGCCTATACATGCCTAGCCATGACAATTCCCTGGCTATGTCTTCCCACAATATTTACTTCCCTGGACCCCTGTCTAGCAGGGTGACTAACATGATCCCCAGGGTCAATTTCCTATCACTCATCCAATCATTAAGGATCCTTTTGAAGATGAACAAAGAGGCACTCTGCTTGACATGTATGGGCAGTCTATTCCAGAATCTGGGGAGTCTCTGGGTCAGTAACACGTCCCTCCAGCATGTATTGTTCATTGTGATGACAAGGTTTGGATCCCTGGAGCATGTGGCTGTGAGGTATTTGGATTTCTTTAAGTGTAGCATGTCCAACAGCTCTGGGCTTGACATGACATTGTATGTTAAGCAGAGATCATCTCTGAGTACACGATATGTGACAAAATATAGCTGAATGATTTTCAGACTGTCAGCATAGGGCATCTGGTTAAGGCCTGTGATTCTTTTAGTGAGGTATGTCTGCAGCCTTTCTAGTTGTTGCAGATGTCATGTGAGGTACATATCAAATGGGCTGTTGCAGTCTGTACTGGGTCTACTGAGAGATGACTACGGTGGGACAATGGCCTCCTTTTTCCTGGATGTAAAGCCCTTAGTGATGAGATGTGCCACATAGGTGGTTTTCCTGACTGCTGTGGTGATGTGGTTATCAAAGGTAAGACCACTGTCCACCTGTGTCCTTAAGTCTCTTATCACACTTTAGGTGTTTAGTGTACTGCCACCTATATGGTACTTCATGGGTACATGTCCCTTCCCAAAGGGGATGACTATACATTTCTTGGCATTGAGCTTGGGGCCATGGCTCAGGCACCAAGCATCTCTTTCTGTAAGGCCCTTCTGTAGAATATCCACATCATGTGGGGATTCAATAATGGCTCCCAGTGTGCAGTCATCTGCTACCTTTGTTAGCCAGAGTCCCTTAGTATTGGCCTGTTCTTCAGAGCAGTAGATGTCAAACAAAAGTTGTCCCAGGACTGAACCCTGAGGTACTCCAACTGTCACTTGTCTGGGCCTGGATTTGGTTTCACCTACTTTTACAGTGTGGGTTCTGTAGTACAACAGTTGCCAGCCCATCAGGTAACATAGGGATTAAAGACCAGCTTGGTATGTTTATCTATAATTCCAGACTAGGTGATGGTGTCGAAGGCCTTGGCGAGGTCCGGATAGGCTGTGTGAACCACCTTACTCTTGTCCACAGCTCTGGTGACTGATTCAAAGATGTCAATCAGGTTCAGGAGACATGCTTGGCCTTCACAAACCCAACCTGGGTGGGGTGCAGTGTTTGCAGGTTGCCAATGTCTTTGTTTATAAGTTCCATGATAGTACATTCCATGGCCTTGCAGATCAGGCACATCATACTGCTGGGGCTGTAGTTACCAGGATCCAAGGTGGATCCCCCCTTGTGTATTTGGATAACTGCAGCTATGCACCACGCAATAGGCAAGAAGTCTGAGGTGTGACTATGATTAGACATGGCATGGAGGTGAGGTATTTTGTAGTTCATGTAGTACACAGCCCAGGATGTTGTCTGGTCCCATGGATGCTGTTTTCTTAGCTCTGGAGAGTGTGGTTTTTCCCTTTGTGTCCATTATTACCAGAATCTGGCAATCTTTCAATGTTGAGATGGGCCCTTTAGGGGGTGGGAGGGGGGTGCAGTTGGCACTGAATCGATCTGCCAGGATATTGTCAATATCCTTGGGAGCAGTATATTTAATGCCATCCTGTTGTGGCTCAGAGCAGATCTGAGCATTGCCATTTAGATTCTTGACATAGCTATGGAACGGCTTGCAGTAGTCTTTGGCATCTTTGGCTATATTATGTTCATAACTAGCTTTGGAGGATGTTATGAGGGATCTCAGCTTCCTACTGAGGTTGTTAAGGGAGTATTTTGCATCCTGGAAATTCCCTCATTTCTGCAACAGTTTCTTCCTTTTGTTGTACAGTATGTTTATGGCAGGGGGCCAGCACATTGGCTTCCTTTTCTTGGTGCGGAGCATCTTGGTTCTAAATTGGATGGCACGATTCATGCATGAGTGGATGTGCTCATACAGTGCCTTAGTGTAGGATTCAGCAATCGTACTTTCAGTTTCTATCTGCATGGGTGTCATGATGTTAGTCACGTCTGACATGTAATATGACGTTGGCTTTGGAGATGTGTGTTATGGAGGTTTCCTTACTGGGGTGTGGGGGAGGAATGTGGATGTTAAGGGTGATTAGCTTATGGGCAGACCTGACCACCGATGGGATGACCATAGGTGTGGAGCATTGATTTCCCATGTTGGTAATGACCAGGTCTAGGATATTTGAGCCCCTGGTGGGACTATGGGTTACTTGACCCAGGGCATTGGGAATTATGAGTTCCAAGAACTGTTGGGCACACATGTTGGTACACAAGTAGTTTTCCCAGTTAATGGCAGAGTAGTGTAAGTCACCCCGTATTAGGGTGTTTGCTTGTATCATAATATTTCCCAGTATGTTTAGAAAGGTGTAGTGGGAATCTTGGGGCATGGAGGGGGATCTGTAGCAAGCTATACCATTTGGATTGCAGTCTTACCTAGTGTTAGTTTCACCGGGGGTATTTCAGACACATTCTGTTGGGCAAGTAGCCTGGTGGTGTGAATATCCTTGGTGAATATGGACACTCCTCCACCTTTAGTGTTTTGGTCCTGGTTTGGTGGCCGACAGGTGTGGTGAGAGCTGTACCTAGTATTGCAGGGGTGCTCTCTGGTGCCTTGGATCAGGTCTCTGTTACTGCACAGATATTGATGTTCTCCAGTTTTAGGGGTGCCTAGTGACTGTGAATGGCCACAAAAGCATTGATCCCTACACGCACACACACACACACACACACACACACACACACACACACACACACACACACACACACACACACACACACAGAGTTTCACAGTTGCCACATCTGGGATTAGAACTCCTACCTAACTTGTACATCACACTGCAGCATTACACAGTTATAGCATGCACCAGGAACTTACTGCGCTACTCTTTCCCCAAAGGTGTATTGCAAAATGAATGACATCAGCAGTCCTGCCAAAGTAGGGCAATGGAAATTGTAGTGAGTGTGAATGGCCTCAAAAGCATTCATCCCTACACAGACCAACACACACAAAGTTTTACAGTTGCCATTATGCAGTTATAGGATACTCCTTTCCCAAAGGTGTATTTTAAGGTGAATCACACCAGCAGGCTTGCCAAAGTAGGGCAATGAGGAGTGCAGTGTGTGTGCATGGGCCATAAACTATTCATCTGGAAGCAGACACACAACACACAGGCACACACAGCTTTATGTTTCACAAGTACGTGAATACAACTACTAGATGAATACTGACTTGTATGGTCATGTTACACAGTCATCACAAGCACCACAGACACAATAGTGCTGAGGGATACCAGAGGCAAATGTCTACAGTGACTGACATTTGCACATCATGTGGTTTTAGCCACTTGGATGTGTGCTGGGTGGGACAGGTCTCATGATGGGAGACTCTTTGTCACTGTCTGTCACTCTATTCCACACATCTATGTATGTGTAAGTTTGACCTTTTATACTGTGTTGTCCTTGGATATATATGCGTATTCCTATCCAATGTGTGTGGAAAGCATGACTGGTGTGCAATATGGAGTGTGTGCACAAACATCTGTGACTGTCAGATATGTATAGTCCACTGTCGTTGCCAGACATGGGGTTCATTTCTGTAAGTGTGGGACCATGCCCACTATGATTTTCAGTATTTTGTTGTCGGACATGGGCTTTGCTTCTCTAAGTTTGGGAGCATGCCCAGTATGACCTTCTGTATTGAATGTGTGAATCCATTCCAGGTAGGTTGTACTCCAGTGCAGGCTTTTGTGTTCTACACCTACAGCTAGTAACCTGTTTCTGCATGATATCTGTAGATTGGTTGACAATGTGGGGTCAATATGGGGCAAAGGATAGTGGGTTACTGTAGGTAAATGTGTCTGTGCTTCTTCTGCTACATGGTTATGGTGTTAGCAAAGATATTCAGACATATGTACTGTTTTACACTGTGATGTTTTATGTCATCAACTACTGTCAGGTATACATATTTGCTTGCAGTAATTTCCTGGGCAACACAGGGTGAATGCAGTTGTGTCCAGTATTGTGGTCTGCAGTCTACATATTCTTGCACAATCATGTGATTCTGCAGGGGAAGCTGTAGACACTTGCTGATGGGCCTATGTAAATGGTTCAGCACCTTGGTACAGGGGTGGCTGAGAATCCCATGCTTGTACATCCATTGATGTGACAGTATGGCCATATCCTGCTGTGTCCATACCTCACAGCTGTACAGATTCACACAGGTTACCCAGACACAGGGGTCACATTTCTGGACATTACGCCTTCACACTGTGGCTTATGAGCAGGTTTGCAGCCACTCATGCCTGTGTTTGCAGGTAGGGATAGTATGTGCACATGGCTGAGTTTCAGACTTCACACACTCAATGCCGTCCATGCTCCTACCCCCTATTATTCTATCCTCTTCCAAACATTATGCAAACATTATCTGATAAGTTCCATATAGTTATCACTTCATCCCAGCAGTAATTTGGTGTTGGTCCACAGTTCATGCAGTAGGACATGGTGGACATGTTACTGAGATTTGTCGACACAGCCTTGCATTTGGGTTCTGTGGACTGTTTTATGTTGTTATTTGGGAGTCCATGACATAACATACATTGGCAGTACAGGTGAGACACAGGCCTTTGGCAGAGGATTGTAGGTCATTTGGTAGTGATGCAGGCCAGCTGTAGCAGGCCATTGCATTGTGTCACTCCTACAGTCCCAGACTGCAAGCCACTATATTCCCCTGGGGTGACAGGGTAGGTGTGCAAGGTGTTAATGTCAATAGTTTCTGTCATTATTGATCCAGTGCTGTGTATGCTTGGCAGGGTGCAGCTTACAGCTAGGGACACACCTGCATGGGACACCTTTTCAGCATACTGCATTCTGTGGCCATTTTCATACAGAGGTGGGGGTCATATTGTTCTCATTCCCAACAGCAGGGATAAGACCTGTGAGGTACCTGTGGGTGATGGTGGGGTGAGCTGGGTGCATGTGTGCTATGGACGCTACTTGCATCTGACTCACGGATATGCTGGCTTGTGCAGAGACATCAGCAATTTCTCAATACATCATACCTGTGACCTTTGTGGTCTGCCAGTGTTTGGCCAGATGACATTGGTATTCCATACTACAAACTCAACTAATGTGCTGCTAACCTGTATGTACAATTCCAAAGGTGTCTCCATTTGACAGTAACATATTATACATTGTCTGTGTGCACAGAGCTGCTATTTCCTGGTTTACTTTTTTTTTCATTTAAAACACAGTGTGCAGTGCGCACCCGCTTAGGCAATGTAAAGAGTGCTTGGCAGCTTCAGACACAACCCCTTGCTTAGGTCTGCTAAGATAAGGGCAAAAGTGAGCTACAGGGCTCCAATAAGTTTACAGTATGCCTGACACACTCCTCTATGATGTCAGCTAGCTCTTAGGCTTGCACCATGGTGTTACTGCACCTACACGGTTGGGTGCAGGCTAACCACGAGGGGGAATCTGGGATTCAGTCTCATTCCCCTCATTTGCATAGGGTTGCCTGCTAATGCCTAGTCTGACACTGAGCCTTCCCCCTCAGCAATGACTATTCACTGGCCATGTTGTCTTCTGTCTGCCATTGAGTATAAAGGCAAAATTGTGATTTTGAATAGAATGCTTTTTTCAAGGTTTCTTTTTTTAATTTTCAGGCCGATCCCATTTGCGCACAGCTGCCCTACGCTTAAACGGCCAAAATCAGCCAAAAAAAATAAAAGCTATTTTTTTTTTATTTTTGCATCTGTTTTCCATGCCAATGGCCATATATTTGGCCATTGGTATGCTTTACACATTATATACACCCTTTATTTGGAGTTGTCATGGCTCCATTTTGTAGTTTACAGAAATGTACTCGGTTACTTACTGAGTACATTTCTTCAGATTACACTAGTCCTGCATGGCTGGCTGCCAGCTTCCTGAATCACAAATTCACCTCATTTGCATGTTTTTCACCTGCAAATGGGGTAATTTGCATACAGGAGCTGTGTCTGTGCAGGAATAGTGCAGGAGCGCTCGTGCATGTCCCAGGAGCTTGCTCCTGCATCTCTCGACGGCCATATTGCTTCCAGCAGCTCCTGCACTATTCCTGCACACCGTGCAGAGCTTGCTGAATCCCAGGGGTAGTGTTGACCGTATGACGTTCGAACATTTAAAAGTTTGATTATGTAATATAGACGCCATAAAATCACTACCTCATACCAAAGCTGGCCAATTGAATGAATCAAAAATTTGAAAGAGTGACTTACATTCATCTCTAAGACATGTTTATCTAATACATTACTGTGTTCCCTTTATTTATATTTAAAAGATGCTTATTCACATATTCTCTAAAGTTTCCTAGAGTGATTAGTCTTGCCGAAATAAAAAAAAATGGAAGGTCTGGAATTCTGCTAAGTATAATAAATGTTTCATTTTGCAGTCAGTATAATACCTGAAAGAATAACATTTCCCATTCTTAGGATTTACAACTTTTGAATTGTCAGTTATATACTTGTATATCTTGCAGTCTATGCAAGGAAATATCCCTATTATTCATATATTAGAACTAATGCACATGGGGTTTATAGACACATAGAAAAAAATAATAAATAATAAAACTAGAACAGAAAAGTGATAAATGAACATTGTATGGAACAAAGGATCATCTACTATGCAAAGCTATAAAAACGAGCTATAAAAAGGAGCAGAGGCAGAACCTAAGTATTACATGGATAGATTACAAAAACAATTTGACAACATTGCATGTTCATGGATTATGGAACACAATAGCAGTCATTATGAAATAGTGTCAAACCAATTTGCAACTGAGTCATGATAAAGGACAAATTACTATCCCAACAATGATTGGTATTCCAGGGTGATTTCTCATTTCCACTGCTGTTTGTCTTGTCCGTTAACCTGATAAGCTATTTACTAATATACAGCTTCACATCCAGAAACCAACTTTGCCTAATGACATCTTATCTACTTTTATTATTTAAAACTGCATAGCTCATAAAATAGGCAACAAAAAGCACAACTAAAAATGGTTGAAACTTTTTCAAGAATGACATTTGGCCTTAATAAATCTACAAAAGAAAAATTTAAAGAAAAAAAAAACTAAACATCAATAAAATATCATTGAGAGCCCATCCTAGCAGAAATAAAGGTTTGTATAGCATTACATATACTAGCTACTGGTACTTTAAAAAGGAAATATATTAAGGGTGTCGTAGTCATCAGCCTCTAGAATATTATGTTTTTAAATGCAATGCTACAACATGCAAGTGATCACAGCTGTTTCCCACGAACCCCACAAGAGAGATCAAGAACCATGCAGGAATTTTATGCAACAGCACACTTCTTTGAAGTGTTGGGGGCTATAGATTACACACACATAGAAATAAAAGCTCCACCCAGTGAACAGGAAAGGTGGTATGTCAACATAAAAGGATACCACTCTATAAACTGTCACATTATCTGTAATGCCGAAGGGATCATCTACAATGTCTGTGCAGGTAACCCATGCAGTTTTCAGAAATCACACATATGCCACACCTGTGAGCTGTACACAAGGTTTGCTAGAGGTGACTTTTCCACAAGGGCATCTAGTAGGGATACAGGTTGTGCACTAGACCTTTGCCTCATGACACCCATGAGAAATCCACTTAATCCCACTGAGCAAGGATACAACGAGGCCCACACTCAGACTAGAAGTATCATCAAAAATGTGTTTTGAATGCTCAAATCAAGATTTTGGTGTCTAGAAACATCCGGAGGTGCCCTGCAGTACGATCCAGGCACCTTTGCCTAAATACAGTCTGCGCCATGTTATACAATATAATTCTCAGGAAACAGCTTCAATAAGGATAGCAAGGGGCAGGATGACAGTTTCATGGACCACAGGGAGAGCCTGCAGTAGTAGTAGCAGAAAATTAAGATGTGAAGTCTGAGGGATAAACATCAGCTGTAGATAGTGCTGGTAGACAGAAGTATGCACAGTATGCCTTGGCTCTGGCTAAGAGGCAAAGGATAACACACACACTCATTACCTAGCTTAAAGCCTAAGAGCTCAAGCACATACAAATATGAAAACCACTGCTTGTCAAACTCCACAACATTTACTTAACCAAGTCCCAAGGATACAATTTGTACCTGCAGTAATGAGACGGTAAGTGTGTAACCTGTAAAGGAAAAGAAAAAATATATATATATAAAATATATATATATAACTGAATACTGTCATATGGAACTATGTATATGCCCCTAAGCAGAGCACTTGTCTGAGGTGTACACTTATGTCAGTAATAATGTATATGACTGGCGTTTGCAATATACAGCTATGTATGCTACCCAATACTGCACATCAAGTGTTTTATATTGACAACTGTCTACAAAACATGGAACAGGTCAATTATACCATCATTTGCACATATATAACAATAAGCAAAACTGAAATAATTACTGTTTCAATTGATTTACTTACAATACTAACTGAAGTACAATGAGGTTCAACAATTATATAAACAATCATTCACAAATGTGTATGAACAAGAAATCACAATCTTTTCTTCTGCTGTGCATGGTGACAAAGTGGGATGTTGGCATAATGGTTAGGGTATTTACCTTACAGACACAGTTTGATTCTTACATCAGGTAACTGGCTATGCTTAAAATGACCCAAAAGGGCAGTTAGTCTAGTACTACTATACGAACCTCAGAAATACAAGCTCATAAGTAGACAAGCAGTAGCTATTCACTGTGTGGATCAGACATATATGCAATCCTAAGTCACAAAGACATGTGCAAAGGGCAGGACACAGTCATCATCTTTTGCACAGGATGGTTGTGAGAGATGGCAGGAGGGCAAGGCTGACACTAAAGAAGTGAGTGTGTGCAATTAAGAAACACATGTATTTATTAAAGTATACAGTGATAAGGGGCAGTCACAAAAGATGTCTAGTACTCTACAATATTGTTCAGATAGCTTACATATATGTTTGGTGGTATGGGCAAGTTTTTTTTTTCAGTGTGTATGTATGTCTGCATGAACATAGTCAAGCACTGCGCTAGCACTACATCCTTGCATCTTGGACAGGTGTCAGCCATGCATGGTAGAGTAGCCAGATCAGCATTTTTACCCCCCAACCATGAAAACTAACTCTGCCAGAAGTTGCACTGCTACTTCCATGACCCTGGCTAGAAGTCAGAGTGCAATCTTAAAAGGATGGATGTCTTATATATGAGCTCTTATCACAAATATGTCAAGGACCATGACCCCGTGGCCTACCACATCTGGATGTGAACACCACAATCATTGATGGAACAGTGGAAGTAGTGCCACTATGTGAGCAGGATATGGCAGGGCCACGTCGGCTAACACCAGAAGATATAATGGCTCTCTGACGATATAGATGCCCCCCCCTCAGCAGATGTTCCATCACAGTCACTGCCTGACCCAGTGTGTTACTCATCCTGTCCAAGGAGTCACCCTCTTGGTTCAGGGAGTCATGCACATTAGAATCCACAATGTTCACTACTTGCACTATCTCCTCTGATGCCCTGGAGGAATATGCCTGCACATCCATTACAGTCCTGCACAGATGTCTGGCACTACCTAATAACACACCAGCATCAGGAGGAAGGTCCACAGCAGTCCTCCTCTGAAGAGCTCTGCCTCACAGTGGCTATGAGGACAATTAACCAGGTCTGCATCCAGAGTAACCACACTACCCTGACCAGCTATGTGACCCATAACCTGTCCTTTATCAAAGGGCTCTGTAACATGGGTAGCCGTAGACATAGTGTCTATTTCCAAAATATGGGCAGGGGATATGGGAACCACAGCCTCAGTGTCAGAATGACCCTCTCTACCCCCAGACTGTGCCTGTTCATCACCATCATCATTATCAGAGGCTAAAGATACTCTGAAATTATGGTAGTTCCACAATGTTACTGTCAGGATCACATATAGTAGCAAGCAATAAACACAATAAATACAGAAACAGGAAAGGAAAATTATCAAAACTTTGTTAAACAAAAGTTATGTTAAACTATAATAGATATTAAAAACCATAAAAACCATAAAAACCATAAAGCAATACAAATATTACTCTCAGTCAGACCTAAATCTACCTTGTGCACACTAATAACAATAGAAAGGTGTGTTTACCATGTGCATGTGGTCTTGCAGACTAGAATCCAGATATCCCTGTATGTAAAGAAGGGAGAGGAAGAATGCTGATAAGTATCAAAATGCAAATGAAACAAGAAACAGAGAACAATCCCTTTTACATATGTAGATTAAGAATCATCTCATACAAAAATCTACTGACCAGTTGAATTACCCCCAAAATCCTCCTCTTTCTCTTGTTATCTAACTCACACATTGCTGGCTCTAGATGTATCAAACATATAAGATATATGCATATAAAGATGTACAGAATGAGAAGTACATTATTTTTGCTTTGCATACCTGAAAGTTCTGCTTGAGACACTCTGGGTCTGTCATGCACATCAGCACCAACGTTAAAGATTCTCTCTATTGAGCTATTTGGATCACTGACAGTGGACAGGAGCTCCTCTGTTTCAGTCAGTGGTGCTTCAGTAGCAGGACCACCACCATCGTCACCTGTTTATGCCCAACAGCAGGTACCCTACAGTAGCTAGAAGTGATCATATCCCTTTCCCTGTGTCATATTTTGGAGTAAATTTGCCTATATCTTCTGACCGCACTGATGTCATTGATCACCTACTGCCATATCCTGTCTCAGGCAGACTTACCCCCTCTACCTCTCCCTAAAGAAAAACTCCATGGTAATGAAAGGCCTAAACAATGACCTCATTTTCTGCATCAGTGAATAGCAGCTTGTGGGGTACAGATATATTGGGCACCATATCCCTGTATGAGATGAAACAAAAAGCAGACACCAAATTAAATTTATAATATACAGACAGGATGGCTGTGAATTTAATTATGTATGAATGGATGCATATGTTATGCACAAAACTGAAAAGGTAATGATCCCTATGACTACACACAAGTTAAGACATCCCTCTTACAAAATTCATAAAATAACAACAATTATAGCAGTTCTGTAATGTAGGCAGCAGTTGTGTAACTGTGTAATACATCACAACATTAACAATAATAATTCACAGTGTACAAGCAGAAGTTGAGAAAACTATTATGGCAGCATCTCCACTGATGTGGACAGCAGGCAGGTAGATTTCACAACCTTAACACAGTCTTTGGGCTACACATGTAAAAATACCTGACTTTGCAATTAAGTTATATTATACTCTAGTGCAATTACTGTTCAAAGTCCTTGAAAACAAAACCTACACAATTTTGTCGGGTAGCATTATTTACAAACGTTGTCATGTATACAAATAACTGATAAATATGGGCTTTACCAACAATAAATGATAAAGAAAATGCAGGCAGAGAAACCAATGGCTGTGCTGAGCATTGCAATTCATCCGTAATATTAAATGAAAAACATTTTGTAAAAATAGCAACATACCTTGCAAGAAAGCAGTTTAGAAAGTAAATAAATCTCCTCAAAGTGTATTTAAGAATATTGAGCTCTCTGGATATAAACAGTATCTCCACTATGATGCAAGTTCCTTAGCTACATGATTACCTTTGTTGTGCAGAGTCAGCTCTCTGAGCAATGTGAGTATGCAAATGAGGTGTTAAATCATTAGCATTCCTGAATACTACTATATGCACTAAGAGTAAGGAAGGTAAGCATGATATAAGGAGTTATACAACTGCATGCACACACCATAGTGCTGCAAGGACAAGCATTAAGAAGTGTTGCCTGCTAATGATTGCAGGTGTCAATGATTAGAATAACTGCAAGAATAATCAGTATTTCACAGTCTACCCTATTTGATGTACACTTACTGAGGATGTGTCAGGAAGAAGCAACTTACCCAAAAGCCTGAAAGTACAAATATTGAGTTAGGAGAGCAACATTCCTGATATACAAATGCTGATTTTATGACCACAGTTCCTGCCTCTTGTTCTGCATGTTCAAGGGAGTGCATTAATAATTGATACAAATACCATAAGCAATAACAATGAGATAACATTGCTCTTAGGAAAGCATAGATAAGGGAATGAAGCACCCTAAATAAAAAGAGGAATACAACAGCAGTGTTTGCACTCTTCATTTAATATTGTGTGAACACATGGGTAACCTAACCATTGCCAGTATCCTACTCATCCAGACATTTAATGGCAAATGTGAAAGGGTAACTTTCATTACTTGTTTCTGTTGCACTTTCAATGTGACTTGATACAATGTCAAATGCTGAATGCATCTAAATACTTTTTCTCCTTGCTAATATGTTTTTTCTGTGACAAATACAAGAAATTATCTGAAAAGATTATTCTTAGTACACTGGTTTGATGGTTAAAATCCATACAGATTACTGTCGCAAGATAACAAAGTTGAGGAAACATCAGAAATGTACATTTAAAGTACTTGTTTCAAAAGTGCCCTTTTTTCTTTATCCTTTGCATGACATTTGGCCTTGTGCTCCATTGACTAGCAGTGGTCAGTATCAGTGAATGTCAATTCACTTCCCAAGGTAAAAACTGACAAATTTAATTTGGAATGCCATCAATAATACAATTACAATTGAGAATGGCATTGCTCCGCTTTCCTCAGCACTCTGGACAGTACAGCATGAAGAAATTCAAGCTGTGCCATACATATTTCTGTGGTATAAGGTGTAAATAAAATAACCTTAGAGAAGCAGCATGGATAATGCAGTTATGAACCTTATCCATAGATCATTTTACTGGGGGAGGTCATATTAAACATTGACACTCATTTGGGTATATGAATGTGCTGAGGTGGGAAACCCAAGCAATTTCAGTACTGAGTAAACCTGACAGTTATGTCATTTGAAATGATGTCACTATTAATTGTGTGTGCTATGTGAAAAAATGAAAACATTTTCTGCTGTTCACTGTCCCATTTTCCACTATCATGGTATGTGTCAGTGTAATGCACTAATAGCTCTGATCATTGCTAGGTATACACTTTGATTCATTTCATGTTCCTTTAAATTTATACACAAATCAATTTTTGTATTTTTTTTTATTATTGCTATCTGCATTTGTGCACTAAAATCAAGTTTCACGACTTAAAGAAAAACATTGAAACTTTTAATTTGCCTTGCCATCAGTAGAGCAGATAAGCTTGGTGTCAGTGTGTGGTCATTAGCATCCTGGATAGTAATGACTGCAGAAAATACACCAGGCATCCCTCCAACTCAGTGGCACAAGGTATAAGTGAAGTGAATTGAGGGAAATAAGATGGATGATGCAGGGTTTAAATCCTGTTTGGAGACCATATTTGAATTATTCTCAATATGCATTTTTCATTATTTTTAATTAATTAATTTGTACATGCTTACAACCAAAGGAAAAAAAGTGAAACATTTCATTTGACCTACCTTCTGCAGCACAAACACTCCTGGCAATGGTTCACCAATGTCAGTACGATGATAGTATTTAGTGAATAAATTCCGTATCTCAGATAACTATCCCTGTGGCACACAGTATAAGTGAAGTGAACTGAGAAAAATATGACAGGTGATGCAAGTTTCAAATATAGTTATTTATTAATTTTACAGAAGGGTATGAATACATATTTATACCCATTTATATTTATCACTGTGTTGTTGTGTAAAACTCAACTATTCTTAGCATTGGTAACAACATGGAAGTTGTTGTCTGTCTACTTTCACATTGTCATTAAGTACAAGTCTGATGTGTTCCATAAAGTACATTTCTGATGTTGCAAGGAGATGTGAGAAGGACGAATGTGTCACTTGAATGCACTTCTTGCTCTGGTCATTGCTAGACATACCCAACGATTGAATTCATTTTGCTGTCAGCTTTTTTCTTTCTCATATATTTTTTCTAATCCTTTTGCATTTTGCATTTGCTGTCTGCTCGGTACTGCACAAACATGGTTCACTGTCTAAGAAAAATGTGCAAAATGTAACTTATGCCTCCTTATGTAGTTCAAACAATCCTGGCAGTGTTTCTCAGCTATCAGCAATCTGCATAATAATCAAGGAAGAAAATGCACCTATCAAGTAACTTTCTCTAAGCTGTGATGGTGCAGCGGTAGCATTGTCGCCTCACAGCAAGATGTTCTCCCTTTCTATTCTCAGCTGGAGTGCCTTCTGTGTGGCGTCTGCATGTCCTCCCCATGGTAGAGTGGTGTTCGAAAGACATGCGTGAATGGGCGTGCCGTCGTTGAAGGTTGGGCATCGGGCTGGCACCTCGGCACCATAAAAATCGACTGCCAATCATTAGCAGACTGGAGTTCCGCTGTGGTGACCCCTAACCAGGAAAAGCAGAAAGAAAAACAACAACAACAAGTAACTTTTTCTGTGGCAAAAGCTGTAACTGTAGTGAGCTTAGAGGAAAAACAGCAACTGATGCAGGGTTCAAATCCAATTAACTAATCATTCTACAGAGAGTGGTCTGAATACATATGAAGGATGAATGTCTCACTTGAATGTACTTCTTGTTCTGGTCATTGCTGAATTCACTCACTGACTGAATTCATTTTACTGTCAGTTTTTTCTCTCTCATATATATATATATTTTTCTAATACCTTTTGCATTTACTTCCCACTCCACAGAGAGCAAACAAGGTTCATTGCTTAAGAAAAAAAGTGAAGATTTTAATTTAGTCTGCCTTCTGTAGCACAGACAAGCCTGGCAATTAATCTGGGCAGTACCAAGTGGAGAAATTCCATCTGTCACTTATCTATGTCTGTGGCACAATGTGTAAGCCCAGTGAGTTTTGTTAAAGAATACAGGAGATTAATGATTCAAATCTAGCTGAAAGATACTTTTACAAAGGGTGTCAGAATCCCATTTTCACAACATTTTGATTATGAATGTAAAACTAAAGACAAATGAGAATGACAAACATGTTTATTGCAAGCAATGTATCAGTAGTGGCTGCATAACTAAACTTTTCTATTTAGCATATATCATTAATTCTTCAGATATAACCTTGAGATATTGTATGTACAATTTCTTAAACATGACAATGATGATGTACAGTTTAAATCAAACTTAATTAGGCTAAACCAATCACAATGATAAATTAAATAATCTAATAAAAACATATACATAAATATATATTCCACAAATTTCATTACTACACAAAAATATATGCACAAATTGATTTGAATGATAACTTTGCTGTACATAATTTTAATTTACTAGAAATACTAACTATATCATTCAAGCCAGCGAAAGTAATAGCATTTAACCTGGACTGCCATACTAGTTCTTTGTATTCAATACATTCTTGCCAAGCTCCTTTGGGGCTCACAGGAACAGTCTTGAGAAATGCTAACTGGAATTTATCAAACCTTGATATGTAAAACTATGTTTATAAAGAGCATTGTTTACATTTTTTATTTTCATATTATTAGTATGCTCATGAATCTTTCTCTGAAATATACACTCAGTCTTACCTGCATAGAAACTTTACAGGCCATACATACAGCTAAATAAATAAGACCCTTTGAGATGCAATTATCATCATTAAGGGAGACAACAGGTTTAATATTACTACAAATATTTATTTGCTCCCCCTAAAAAATAAAAGGCATTGATTGCAGTGTCTGCTTCTATGTGTCGCCTTAAGTTTTTTAGCAGTACTGTTAACTTGTATAGCTGTTGAATTTACCTGCATATTCACACAAGGATTTTACATCCTTACAACTGTCATTTTGTTTGGTATCCTCAAATGTGAAACAGGTACATATCCTTCACAATAACATGATGTACATGAAGGAAAATATATAAATCCTGACAGAGAAATATAACATTAAATGGGACAGTCACAGTAATGTTACATTGTCTTGTGCATGCATATGCATTTTTCTCAAAAATGCACAGTACCATCTGTTCCAAATAGTAGATTTTTACCAATAATAACTGCACATTTGCAAATTAAGTTCAAACGTGTGCAAGTAGAATTGTGTGTTAAAGGTAATGTAGTGAAAAGTAAGCAACATTCAGTGATGTTTCCACTTCCCCTGAAGAGAGTGCATTTAACGTTTCACACAATGTCCTTATCCCACTTTTTAACAGAAACAACCTCTCTACAATGCAATGATGAGATCATCCTGTCAAAAAAGTGCACTGTGTCCCTTAAGAGTCAGACTTCTTGGGTGGTTCTTACAATTAAAACTGTGCTTTCTAGATTGTGTAACTGGCTCCGTAGGAGGCTTGATGCTCAATGTGGGAAAAGCATAGGTCTGCAATGCTTGGTGCTATGTTCACTTCCCCTGAGGAGAATATGTTTAACTTTACACACAGCTGCCTTATTCCACTTTTAACAGAAACATCCTCTCTGCAACACAATGATGAGTTCTTCCTGTGAAAAGTGCACTCTGTCCCCTTAAGATTTGAACCTCTCCTGTGATGCTTGCAAATATTACTATGCTCTCTAGATTGTGTAACCAAAAATCAAAAAAATAAAACTACTACAACCAAAAAAAAAGGATATGGCAAGAATCACACATGCACAATAAAGAACTCACTGGAATTTAATGTTATTAGTGCTTAGAGTACAATGCCAATACTTCATCAGACGACTCTCATACTATGGAAGTCAGACTTCATCTGTGTTGCTTGTAGTTTATATAATAATCTCTAGACTGTGTAAATTCTTAGGTAGGTGGTTCAAATACAGCACTGACTACCATCTGTGGGTAGAGCTCATAATACATTGGCATGCTTTCACTCACATTTGTAATGTGTAATATTCCAGTCAAATGACATACTTTGCCTAGAACCACAATCCAACACCAATGTATTAAGTTTTAACCATAGTAGTGTTTCTGCAGCAAAGTGGTGATGTCATCCCTTCAGACATTATGTATGTCACTCTTGTAGACAGACTACCACTGTGGCACATGTGTTAATGTGATGACTTGTAGATTACATAACTAGATAGGTACAATGTTCAAATCTCACAGTGGTGAACTTGTCGGTGTGGGGTTGTAGTGTCAGGTATGTATAACTTCCACAATAGCTGAAATCAATCCACTTCAACATGTAGAAATCTTTATACAGGTGGATGAGTCCCCACCCCCTTATCTCACTTTTCATAGCAATATCTTCTGTGCCACATTCTGATAAGGTCATTCTTTCCAAAGTGAACTCTCACACTTTAAAAGTCAGACATCATCTGTGGCACTTGTGTTTCTTACACTGTTCTCTAGAGAGTGTAACTAAATAGATAGGAAGTTCAAATAAGTATGTGTGTATGTGTAAAACTGTAAACGAATTTAAGATTGGTTTACACACTTTTAGCAACATTTACAACCCCAGATGTCTGTAAAATTCATGTTACCACACACATCTCCTTGTCAATACACTGCTGATGCCATCCCTTCATAGATGCTGTATGTCTCACTTGTACTCTCAAATCTCCTGCGACACAGGCTGCTGATACGAGGCTCTATACATTGTGTAACTGTATAGGTAGGTTGCTTGCGTCCATCCTTGCTAAAATAGTGTGACTGCAAGTACTCTCATATACAGTTGGCTACCTCACAACCTCTGTTATGTACACTTCCATTTAACTAGCAAATTCTAGCAGGAAAAGACATTTCTGGCAATGTAATGATTACATAATGTTTACATAACTGCAGTATTTCCCAGTTGGAGTTTGACTTCTCCTTTGGTGTGTGACTTTGATAATGTGCTTTGTAGAGTGTATACCTACATAGGTAGCATAGGTAGGGGGTTTCAGTCCAGCTGTCATGAGTTTACCCTCTCATGCTGAGTAGAATATGCTTCAAATGCATATATGATGTATAGCTGTACAGTGTTATCATGCCCTTTGACCACTTTTTAGCATAAACATCTAGATAATAAAGAATGGTGATGTTATCCATTGAGCTGTGCACTGTCATAGATGTACAGCAGCATGTTGTGTGGTGCTTGCAATTCAGGCACTAATCTCTATCTTGTGATCTTAGGAAGTGAGTCCAAATCCAGCCCGTATTACTTAGACTATGTTGTATCAGTCTTGTTGTAACTGTACATGCTGCTAACACTGCTGTCAAACACATCTGCTGTGTATACATATAGATTTGATGCATCTTACAAAAAGCTATGATAATTTCTCGCATAGCAATGTTTTTATTCAGAGTAACGATGACATGTAATTACATTTTCCTTACATAACATATGTAGTAAGCGTTCTCCTCTGCCATGAGGCAATGAGGCAATATTCTTTATACTGTTGCCTTACTAAAGCAATTACAGTAGACATATCCCTTGCAGCAGTAACATGATACAATGCCTTAAAATATGGGCATATCTCACAACTTTAGTGACACATCTACAGTGGTGTACTTATTCTTGAGTATCATAGGCAGGGGGTTGAATTTGGAAACATCTGGCTCTCAGATAACACTGGCTTACTGGCTTACATAATAAAAAATAGTTATGGCACAGTCAGAGGGCTACCTTTTTCAAGTATTGTCCTACAAAGTAGGGCATTTGTACCCCTTATGTTTGGAAAGTGCTATAAGCCCTATAGGGGTGTTTTCATGACACAACCGATATGCATATTTCTGTGGTGTCATCATTAATATTCATCTCTCTGATATCTGTCCTGGCATGCATTTGCAAATGACAAGTTGCAAATGTTTGTTTGTCATTCATTGCTCACAGGCATTACGTATTTCTGAAATAATTATGTTCTATATTGCATGTCTTAATCCAAATATTTCTTTATTACAGCAATTCTTTTCATCACACTGTACAGCTTAATGGCAAATGAAGGCTTTTATAAAACATTTCTTACTGTATGGCATGCTGCCGGATCATCAGAAAGTGTGAATGGGCCTCTGTTATGACATTTTCTTGTATGTTGGTGCTGTTGAATTGCTGTTATGTTACTGTTCTCTGTAATTCCTTGTGAGCATGCCCAGTATAATGATGTAGGAGGTATGTGCCATTTGTCAATGGCAAACTTGAAACCATGAAATGACATCTGATCTGTGTTGTCATTTGTTACTTATGTTTGTTGAGTATTATTATATTATCATTTAGCATTTACATGTTTATAGGAGATAAATGCCTTTCCTATGGCTGCCAATAACAATTATTTGCAAAAATATGTCCCTTTCTAATGTGCATGACATAACTGTTGTAAGGTTAATTTCTTCTTGTATTCACATGGTAAGTGGAGAATACAGCAGTGGTGCTGGTTAGCATACACAAATTCCCTATATATGCATCACATATGCAATAACTGTAGCCTATGCATTCATCCTATATTGTATCTACTGTCTTCAAAGGTGAAGCTGGTTCAACCAGTACTTTTGGCTGGTCCCTGAAAGAAAATGGAACCTCAGATGATAGACTGCTCTCGGAAGTCTGAAGCACACACCCCTCCCAGACACATGCCCCCTCCCTGTTACAGCATCAGAAATAAAAAAAAAGGTTGCTAAGATTGCTCATAACAGTCCAAAGCACATTCCCCTTCCCAGGCACGTCTTCTTCCTGCCACAGCTCTTCATTCGAAAAGCAAACAAAGTAAATTCTGCTCTAATTCACTGGCTGGCTCCCTGCACCTTTTTCAGTAGAACAGCCAAAAAATACAAGACCTGCTACTTTTTAAAACTGTAACAAGCTGATTAATACAGCTTACCCCAGAAGCTGACAAGTTGCTTTCTGTACCAGCATGCCGAAATACCGGTATAGAAAGACAAATGCAGGAATGGCACTTCAGGATTATGCTAACACCTTGCACACAGGGCACATGTCCCCTTCGACACACCTTTGCTGCGCTACTGACTGCCATTGCTAACTGTTATCTCAACTCAGCATTTCATTAACATGTACAGCACATTAACTCCCCTTTGTTACACTGAAACTTTATTTCCCCCTCACATTCTTTGTTAGCATGTCTGTTTTTATTTATGTGCATAAGTCAAGTATTGTCATTGAAATTAATTACTAATTATATCAAAATGGCAATATTTATATTTTACAAATGTTTCTTTGGCACTTCAGCATGTTTGCCTGCAGTATTTGAGTACACTTTCCATATTCGCATCCTCTCTTAATTACTTCTGCAGTACAACCAATGTTATTTGTGTACAATTTCCCCATTTCACTTCCCTCACTCTACTTACCCTTAGTATTTCTGGGCTGCAGTGCCTGCTTGTTTCTTAGGTTTGCCTATATGCAAGCTGTTTTCTTAACATTCACTGTTTGTACTTGCAAGCACCTCTCTGTGACCACAAACACTATTGCTGGCAATGAAAAGGTGCTTGCAAATATGTGTATGCGAGATGAGCAGCATGCATACTCGATTAGTTCTACAGCTTGTTACACTAACATGCTTAAATTAGAGTGAGCCTACACTATTGTTAATGAATCCCAGGGTAAATTTTTACTCATATCAGCAGAAATGTTTCAGAAAGGAATTGGAATGGAAATCAAAACAGAAATAGGGGAAAAACACATACAAGCGAAAGTGCCCCCCCCCCCTCAAAAAAAAAATAAATAAAAAGAATAGAAAGGACATGTCAAGAGGAAAAGGAAAGAAACTGGCAATCACAAGGTTAGTGGCAAGTGCAGTGAACTGTTGGACCAGCCACATTTTGATCAAGATTTGATACATGCATATCTAAGGAGAAGTAAATTTAAACCAAAAGATGAAGGAGTAAGAACGACAACTCAAAGCGGTGGGCAACGTACATGTTGATTTACAAAGTCTATAGAAAAGTGGGGGATTCAGGCAGATGTAAGTTCTATAGTGCAGAACTAGAAAGAATTGCATATCTTTTTTGCTGCTTGTAATAAATGTATTTATGGATGAAGGTATGTATGCTGAAAGGCATAATAATGTGGAAAGACTGTTGCATTGGAGAGTGTGCAAACTCTACAATATATAGGTAGTTTAGAAACATTGGAAATATGAACCACAAAAAAATACAGAAAATGAACAGCTTCTGATCACATAGGGTCATCCAATACTTCTTCTTCTTTCAGCTTTTCGCGGTTAGGGGTTGCCACAGTGGATCACCTGTCGGCTCATGATTGGCAGTAGAGTTTTTACTGTGTTGAGTTGCCAGCCTGGCACCCAACCTTCCACAGAAGGCACATACATGCACACACTCACACCTAGGGCCAATTTAGAGTGTCCAATCCACCTACAGCATGTCTTTGGGATGTGGGATGAAACCGGAGCATCCGGAGGAAACCCACACGGTCATAGGGAGGACATGCAGACTCCGCACAGAAAGCACCCCAGCCAAGGATCAAACCAGAGAACTTCTTGCTGTGAGGTGACAATGCTAACCGCTGCAGCATCACGGCCACCCATAGGGTCATCCAATACTAACAGTTAAGAATGTAGAAGAAAGAAAAGCAGATATAGTAGTCAAAGTAAAAAAGGTGAAATGTGACACTAATTATTTAAATAGCTACACTTAGTGATTATAGTTCCTGGCATATTGAGAAGCATGAAGCCATAAAACTCCAAGATACGCAATCAGAAAGTAGAACAATGCCAAAAAAGAAGCCCAGATAGTTCCAACTGTAGCAGGAGCAACAGGATTGATAAAAAAATAATTTTCAGGTGCACTTAAACATGCTAGCCATACATGTAACTCCGCTTGAACTAGAAGGAGGTAATACCGCTTGAACTAGAAGGAGGTA
Organism: Protopterus annectens; assembly: GCF_019279795.1. NCBI lineage: Eukaryota > Metazoa > Chordata > Ceratodontiformes > Protopteridae > Protopterus > Protopterus annectens. The sequence continues at coordinate 292,463,963 of NC_056732.1, read as the reverse complement.
ATTCAGAGTATATTGTAGGTGCTGAAAAGAGTACTCTGCAAATTTCAAAGACTGGCTTAATACTAATTTCTTAAACTTTAATCATACCCTAACTCAGGAATGGGGTCCACTGCTTCGACAGTATTAGAAAACCCAAAGATTTGTCGAAATTAGAAAGGGCAGAATCAATGCACATAACATATTTTTTGCCATTTTACTGTATGTCTAGACATCTATCTACCCCAGGGACATATAGTTGGATAAGAAAAATTCAACTGGTAGTACAGCTTGTGTGGACTCAGAGAAGAAGCAAAGTTATTGACCACATACTCCAAGCACCTAGAGTTATGTTGGGGTGGGGGTGGACATTGTACATCCAAGGCTTGGCACCCAAAGACTTATTTTTTACCAAAATTTTAAATCTACATAGATTAAATCATTCTTATGTCCTGCTCTATGATCACTTTAAAAGTACCTCTTATCTAGCAGTCTTGTATGCAACCTCTGTCTCTAGAATCTCTAGACTCTGGCTAATGCTAGATGTCACCCACAAAGCTCTTACTCCTCTGAGGAAAGCTTTGGGGCTTCCTGTTCTGTATGACCAAATAACCATTATAGTCCAATTTGTAACCACCTTGCACTAAATACTTGAAAAAATCATCTGAATGGCTGTATTGGAATTTCAAAGGTATACACACACCTATGCTAACCTGTTACAGATGGATAGAGAACCATCTCACTAACTTATTTTGGCCTTTTCAGATACAATGATATATCCATATAATAGATTTGTGGATGTACCCTAACTCAGACCTGCCTTCATTTGCTATTTTTTTGAAAAGCTGGCACATATCTTAACCTGACCTGTATTAACTTATTTGTAGGGTACCACTCCAACCCATGATCAGCATAAGTGACTCCTGATAATTTCTGCATATTAACCAAGCCAATGAGTCATACAGACATTTGTAAAACTATATTTGAGTAGCAACCCAGTCTACTACACAAGATGTTGCTGTTATTTTAAGAGCAAATACCTCAGTTGTATGAAATCTGCATTATTTTGATGTTTGATAGGACACAGGTATTCTCTGTAGGGAATGTCACTTGAATACAGGAAAGATGCAATCAGTGAGGGATGTTCTTGGAATACTGAAAACAGTAAACAGATTTTGGAACTGTTTAATTGTACTGTTCATATCATCTGGAAATAAACTTTTGATTTGACCTCTATAGACCTAATCTCCTAATATATTCCTAATACCAATATTACCCTAAAAACCACAGAATCTTGGTCCACAATTACCCATTGAGCAGTGATGTCCCTGCAAAGGAATACTCACACGTTTGTGTCATAAATACTGACATTAGCCCAATCACTTATAGCATCTCTCTGGGAATCCCCCATATCTTATGTATTCAGGAACTGGGTATATGGCTTAAAGGAAGAGTTGTAGCCTTCTCATCCCTTTCAACTCCATTTACTTGCTGCACCACAGTAACTCAAACCCACCTACTCATAACTGCTTCATCTCTACCGACAACAGCTATTCCTGTCTATGCCTAAGACTCACTAAATGCTAGTCCCCATTTTGATGCTGACATACCCACCGTTTTCTTCCTCCTCGCATTCTCTCCTTTCTCTTTTAAATCAGTTTGTAGCTGATAGTTTCTGCTAATAATTCATAAGATCATAGGAATTACAAGGTGACTAAATCAAGGCACCATTTGCAATTTGTCAAAACTTGCCCTCAAGATGTACCTCCTACTTCAAGGAGGGCCAGACATGTCAGGCCAGAGATGAATTTGTGGATAGCCATCAAATCATTCATGTTCTTAAAAAAATGTAAACATATTACTCTGTTTATCATGTAAAGGCAATCTGCTCCAGAGATGAGGTAACTATTGGTAAGACATCTGTCCCTCTCATATGTTTTATTTATATTTTGGTGGAGATTTAGATCCTTAGTTCAAATGCTAGTGGAGCTGTTTGTCTTATGGTGGTAGAACAGAGCCAGTATGGCAGGTCCTTTGATAGTAAAGAATACAAAAAGTAAATTGCCTTATAGGAGCCTATAAATGACAGAGTATATAAGGATAGGGCTTCTAGTCTGCCTTAGTCACTAAGGGATTTTATACCAATAATCTTGTTATTTAGGGACTAAATGCATGATATATTTGCTGAATAGAGCAATGTATTTATAACAAATTCAGTGAGAGAGATGATAACTTCTTTTGTCCTGAATGAAATGCCTTTAGACATTATTTGGGCTAGACAAAAAGATTTCTTGACTAACTTTGCTACATGGTGGTTGAAGGAGATTAAGTTTTTGACCCAGTGCCAAGGTCTTTGACTACTGTGTCTGTTTGGAGTCAGGTTACTGGCAATACTGTGAGCTGTAGACGAGGGGTGTTTACCAAATGTGACAATGCTGTCCTTACATTCATTTTATGCCTTTTTTGTATACTATTGGTTTATAAGATTAGTCCTTGCTGTAGCAATTGTACACCTGGGATGGATTGAGTGATAATATGTAGCTTACAGTAATCTGCAAATTGGTTAACCATAGACCTAGGTTTATGGTACAGAAGTCAAAAAAGTATATGTGTAAAACATGGGGTCCCATCACTGAACCTTAGGGTACACCATTAGCTACTTTCTTACTTTCTGAAATGTAACCTGCCATCTTAATTATGGGGGTTTTATCTTTCAGCCAATTTGCAATGCAAGTATGTATGTTTCAAAACTCGTCTCTCCCTTCTATCCTCTAGCTAGAGTGAAAAACTCAATTTTCCTTCCATTTTCTCTTCCCTGATCTCCACATGGCATACTGAAGTGTGAATCAGTAAAAGGAAAGCTACTGTCCTGCAAACTTGTTCTAAGGCTGAAGCTATTGCATATAAAACAAAAAAGGACAGTCTAATGAATGCCGTGTCTAACATTTTATAATAGGTTTATAGGTGTGTACTAGGGTAATGGCCCTGGGGCCTTTACAAGCCTAGCCATAGGATTACCCTGGCATAGTGCCACCCGACCTTAGTTCCCATGCCTCTGTCGAGTAGAGCCACTGGTGTTATCACCGGGGTGAATTTTCTGTTTCCCATCCACTCATCAAGATTTCTCTTGAAGAGGGTCAGCGAGGTGCTCTGCTTGACATGTATGGAAAGTCTGTTCCATAGCATGGGCAGTCTCTGGTTATGAACCTGTCCCTCCAGCATGTTCTTTTAATTGTGGTAATGAGGTTGAGGTCTCTGGAGCGTGTGGTGCGAAGGGATTGGGATTTCTTTAGATGTAGCATTTCTAACAGAGCTGGATTAGACATGGCTTTGTAAGTCAAGTAGAGATCGCCTCTAAGTAGGAGATATGAGACAGAGAATAGCAGGAGTTTTTTGAGTCTGTCCATATAGGACAAGTGTTTAAGGCCTAGGATCCTCTTTGTGAGGTACTTTTGTGGCCTCTCCAGTAGTTGCAGGTGTCTAGTGAGGTACATGCCATATGGGGCATTGTACTCAATGATTGGCCTAATGAGGGAAGAGTAGAGGGAGATAATGACCTCTTTCTTCCTGGATGCAAAACCCTTAGTAATGAGATGTGCCACATAGAAAGACTTTCTGACCACAGTGGCAATGTGGTGATCAAAAGAGAAGTTGCTGTCAACCTGTGTTCCCAGATCTTTTATAACATCTTCTGTGTTCAGTGGACTACCATCAGTGTGGTAATTCATGGGAACTGGGTTTTTCCCAAGGGGGGATGACGACACATTTTTTGGCATTGAGCTAAAGACCATGGTTCTGACACCAGTTGTTGGTCACAGTGAGGCCATTCTGTAGGATGTCAACATCACTTGGGGAGTTAATAATAGCTCCCAACTTGCAATCATCTGCAAACTTTGTCAGCCAGAGTCCCTTTGTGTTGGTCTGGGCTTCAAAGAAGTAGATACCAAACAGGAAAGGACCCAGGACTGAACCCTGTGGGACTCCAGTCGTGACCAATCAGCAGTCTGACTTGGAGTCAGCTACTTTGACACTGTGGATTCTATCTGTGAGCCACTTTGCAACCCACCTAGTGATATACAGATTGATGGCAAGCTTAGTGAGTTTTTCTATGATTCCTGAGTGGGGAATGGTATCAAAAGCCTTGGCCAGATCAAGGTAGGTTGTATGAACCACCTTGTCTTCATCCACAGCTCTAGTGACTGACTCAAAGAAGTCGACCAAGTTGAGAAGGCATGATCTACCATTTACAAAACCAAACTGTGTGGGATCTAGAGTTTGGTGATTCCCTATATCCTTTTTTATTAGGTCCATGATGATGCCTTCCATAGCTTTGCATGTCAGACTCGTCAGGCTAATGGGGCGATAGTTCCCAGGGTCTGTAGTCGCTCCTCCTTTGTGGAGAGGGATAACTGTAGCAGTGCACCATTCAGCAGGGACAAAGCCTGAGCTGAGGCTGTGATTGAACAGAGCACACAGGTGAGGTGCCAGTTCACTCTGTAGTTTATGTAGAACACAACCAGGGATATTGTCAGGCCCCATAGAAGCTGTATACATGGCCTTGGACAGTGTTGTTTTAACCTGTGCAGCAGTAATAGTGGGTGCCTGGCAATCTACTAGTATTGTGAGTGGTCCTTTGGGGGGGTAAAGTTGCCAGTGAATCTGTCAGCCAGTATACTGGCAATATCTGTTGGCTCGGTATAGGAGGTACTATTGTGCATTAGCTCAGAACAAATCTGGGTATTGCCATGGAGATTCTTTACATAACTATATAAGGCCTTGTGGTTGTTTTTACTATCTGGTGCAATTCTGTTTTCATACCTAGCTTTAGTGGATTTGATGAGGGATCTTAACTTTTTGTTGAGATAGATAAGGGAGTTTTTCCCAGTCTTGGGACTTCACCTTATTCCGCATCAGTTTCCTCCTTCTGTTGTACAGTTTGTTTATGGCAGGGGACTACCAGATTGGCTTCCTTTTTTTGGAGGAGAGTGTCTTGGTTCTATTGGGTATGGCGAGATCCATACATTTGTGTACGTGTTCATACAGTGCATTGGTGTATGAGTCTGCAGTCACACAACTATTCTCCATTTGCATGGGTGAAGTGAAGTTAGCCATCTCTGTTTTTAGGATCCAAAAGTTAGCTTTGGAGAAGTTTTTCATGGTGGTTACCTTTGCTGGGGGGGAGTGGGGGTGGGAAGGATGTGGATTTCCAAGGTGATTAGTTTGTGGTCGGATCTAACCAGGGAGGAGCTGACTATTGGTGTAGAGCAACAGTCGCCCATGTTAGTAATAACCAGGTCAAGGATGTTGCTACCTTTAGTGGGGGTAGGAAGGAGCTGGTCTAGGGCATTGGCATTAATGAACTCCAGGAAATGTTGGGCAAGTGTATTGGTACATGAGTAGTTTACCCAGTTAATGGAGGGGTAGTTGAAGTCACCTAGCAAGAGAGTGTTAGGTTGGACCCTAATATTCTCCAGGGTGCTTAGGAATGTGGAGCATGAGGCTTGGGACATGGTTGGGGACTTATAGCAGGCTACAAACTGAATCGCTGTCTTACCCAATGTTAGCTGCACCTGAAGTATCTCTGATGCATTATGTTGGGCTACCAGTCCAGAGCTGTGCACATCCTTTATGAATATGGAGACACCACTGCCTTTGGAGCTTCGGTCTAAGTTCTGGGGCTGAAAGGTGTGGAATGAGTTATAGCCTGGTAGTGCAGGGGTGCTTTCTGCTGCCTTGAACCAGGTCTCTGTTACAGCACAAATGTTGATGCTCTACATTTTAAGGAGTGCCTCGAGCGAGTGCATTTTGAGATTTAGACTTCTAGTGTTGAGCAACATGACCCTCAGATTGCACTTGTTTGTAGCTGTTATGTTGGTAATTTGGTCTTTGGAACACCACCTAAAAAAGGCACTATAGGGGTGACAAGAGCCTTGGTCAGTATCTGGAAGCCCAGGGGTGACAGATGTAGGCCATGTCTGGCAAAGTATCAGGGTCTATCAATCATGTCATCCCAGGCAGACAGATACTGGATCCCCTTAGAATGACACCAAAAACTTAGCCAATTGTTGAAATCAATCATTTTCTGCTTGTGCTGTGAACTAAAGCAATTAATAAGAATATGTTAATTAATAATAGGTGAGAAATGTAATATGTGTGGGGTAACCACTGCCAGAGGATTTGTCCCCCCATTAGGATCTTCTAGTATCTTGGCTTACCTCCTTCTAAAATAGGTTGAATAAAGTCTATCTGCTAGGACCCACAAATTAAATGTTGTATTTCTATAGTGCCTTTTTGTCCATTTATAGTATCTTGGACACTCTGACCCAACTAATAATTCCTATTCATTTCTCTTTGTGTCCCTGCATCCTCTTTATCTCCACAGTGCCTTGTAATATGTATGTGTATATATATATATATATATATATATATATATATATATATATATAAAAATATATATATATATCTATATATATATATATATATATATATATATATATATATATATATATATATGGGTCTACTTCACAAGAGCAAAAACGCATAACACCAACTTTCATAATCCCGAGCCCACAACACCAAAATTTCAAAAGCACGAGCAGGCACATAACTGACACTCACATGAATGACACCCATATACCCGACAAGCAACCTGATCCAATAAAGCCCTATTTAGCCTATAAAATGAGGGGTAGCACCATTATGTAGTTGTACTTTGTTCTGCAGCAGACATGGCCGACTCAGTACAGGAAGTACCTGGAGTTCTTAGGGAAATGTATAAAATACTAACGTCTCAGAAACGTAAGGAAATACTTGTCATCGATGGCTATCTGCACCATCTGGAACAGCATAGAGAAACACAAAGATACTGGGGCTGTAAGTATAAGTGCTCCCAAAAGTATAAGGGCCATGCTGTTACTACCTTCCTTCCTACTGGAGATAGGCTAGAGAAATCTGTGGCACATAATCATGCTGGCGACCCGGGAGAGGTTGAAAAGTACACTGTCTGCCATCAAATGAAAGTTAGAACAGAGTATAGCTGGGATACCCTATGCTTATTAGTTCAGGATGTGGTAGCGACTACATCTCTAGATACGATCCATAGTCTGCCCAATAGGAAAGCACTACTACAACAGATAGTTCATATCAGATGGAGAATGTGTATGACTGACAGCAATGACGTACTCACACTACACAACATTGACTTTGATCTGTTTCCCCTAAAGACAGGGTGTTTCATTAGCAAGTACATGCATGACCGTACAACAGACAACACAGTGCTCCTATTCACAACACCGAACAGCCTATATGACGTTAGGAGGGCTAGCATATAGTTACTCGATGGAACATTCTTCAGCAAAGGAGTTACATGCCGACAGTTGTATATTCTACATGGGCTAGTGAAATATGGAACATACAGCAAAGCAGTGCCACTAGTATACTGCCTAATGTCCAAAAACTCACTTAAGGCTTACAATTGCATGTGTCACTGCTTGTTTCTCCTGTTGACAGAGCATGGCTTTGAAGTAGATGTGAAGTAATTTCTCTGTGATTTCAAGATTGCTGCAGTTAAGAGCTTGCGGCTTAATGTACCTGGTGCACAGTCCAAGGGATGCCTTTTCCATTTTAGGCAGAACCTTTGGAGGAAGGTACAAGGTCTGGGATTGGCATCCCTGTACAATAGGAATCCTGTGTTCCAGTCATCTGTAAAGTGTCTAGTAGCCCTAGCCTTCTTAAAAGAAAGTGAAGTGCAAACCACATTTCAGGCTCTGAAGGAAACATTCCCTGTAGAGGGAAAGGAGCTATTGAAATACTTCTCAGACTGGTAGGTCTATGGGAAGTTGAGGAAATTTAATACACGGATCCTAATCTGTGAGGTTCCCCCCACTATTGCCCATAGCATTCTGGAATGTGTACGAGATGAACCAGAAGTTCCTCCCTCATACACAGAACTCAGTTGAAGCCTGGCATAGGCGGTTGAAGTGTCTGTTAGGTACACGAGGTACCAATCTGAATGTACTAATGGCAGCATTGGTTAAGGAGCAGGACCATGTTGATGAACTCAGAGTCCGGATGTCGGTTGGATGTCCGCCCTCCCCGAAGAAAAGGAAGTTAATCATGTGCCATGAGCAGTTCCAGGGGGTGTTGAATAATAAAGAGTGCTACTCAGCAACTGAGTTTGTGAAATCTGTAGCAAAGCTACTGAAAATTTAGCAGGTAGGAGGTACCTGCACAGGCCAGTGATAGTCTTCAGCATTAGGCAAACGGTGGTGAATGGGAGCAGCAGTGGGCATTGCACAAAGGTGTCCTGGTGTGTGGAGTATCTGTTGATAGTTACTTGTAGGGGGTCACAATTTATGTGGGAGGTGAAGGTAATATGTCGACTGTGGGTAATATGTTACATGAATATTTCTACGCTCAGCGGTAATGGTTTGCACCTGTACATGCAGACGCCTGCAGAGATATCAGCTAGTGTATACCGATTGTGTGCTCACAGCGGGCAGCAGAGAGAAGGATATATTGAGCATGGAGTATGTTGTGCATGGCCTTTCAGTATGCTGCCCTTGCTACGGACAACTGTATGTATTGATATATACAATGTAACAGTGCCGTGTGTCTGACAGTCTATTTTCAAGTAGGCAGCTCTTGCATTCTAGGAAACAGTGTTCCATAATGTGCTTAGCTGCATATAAGTCCATTCTATAGTGCGGAAACATGTTCATGTTTGTAGGACTGCTGCTGTCTGTGGCTGTAAGGGAAGTGCCGTGTGTTTACTTTATGTCTACATGACGTGGTGGGTCTTTGTAGTTGCTACTGCTACTCTAGCTGGGACCATGGTACTATGTTGCTGTCCATACAGAATACAGAGGAGAGCTTACATGTTAAGAAGGTGTATTGGATGTGGAAAATGTATAATGGTCATGGAAACAGTTCGTGTGCACATGTAAAAGATGATGTGTGCTCTACTTTATTTGGATTTGTCGGTATTCTGAATGTTGGTGTTCTCACAGTCGGTTATGTGGATGTTCGTGCTTTTGAAATTTTGGTGTTGTGGGCTCAGGATTATGAAAGTCGGTATTATAGGTTCATAGGTTCATAGGTAGGTACTAGACTATCTGCCCTAGGGCATTTATAAGCCTAGCCAGAATGTGTTGGCTTTCGCCTCCCTTTTAGACTAGATTCCTGAGCCTCTGTCCAGCAGGGCCATAGAAGTGATCCCAGGAGCAAATTTGCGATTTCCCATCCACTCATCAAGATTTCTCTTGAAGAGGGTCAGCGAGGGGCTCTGCCTAACATGGACTGGGATTCTATTCCAGAGCGCGGGAAGCCTTTGGGATATGAATCTATCCCTCCAGCATGTCCTACTTATTGTTGTGCTAAGGTTTAAATCCCTGGAGCGTGTATCTCTAATGGATCTGGTTTTCTTGAGGTGGAGCATGTCCAACAATTCCGGGTTAGACATGGCCTTGCATGTCAGGCAGAGATCACCTCTGAGTAGACGGTAAGCAACTGAGTAGAGCTGGAGTTTCTTTAGTTGAGCTGCATAGGGCATCTGTTTGATGCCCACAATCCTCTTGGTGAGGTATTTTTGAGGTCTCTCCAGCTGTTGCAGGTGTTGGGTAAGTTACATCCCAAATGGGGCATTGCACTCAATTATGGGCCTGATGAGCGATGAGTAGAGGGGCACGGTGACCTCTCTTGATCTAGATGTGAACCCTTTCGTGATTAGGTGGGCTATATAGAAGGTTTTTCTAACCACTTTGGCAATGTGATTGTCAAAGGAGAGGTTACTATCTACTTGGGTCCCCAGATCCCTGATTACTTTTTCTGTAATTAGTGGATTACCTCCTATATGGTAGTTTGTGGGCAATTTGTTTTTCCCAAAGGGGATGACTATGCATTTTTTTGCATTTAGCTTGAGGCCATGGTTCTGACACCAGGTATCAGTCTCCGTAAGGCCCTTCTGGAGGATGCTTGTGTCAGCTGGAGAGTCAATTATGGCTCCCAGTTTGCAATCATCTGCAAACTTGGCCAGCCACAGTCCTCCCATGTTTGCCTCTACCTCAGAGAAGTATATACTGAACAAGAGTGGTCCCAGGACTGATCTCTGTAGGATGCCACTTGTAACTGGTTTAGAGTCGGACATGGCACCCGTGACTCTGACCATGTGAGTTCTATCCCTGAGCCAGTTTGCAACCCATCTTGTGACATATGGGTTGATATTTAAGCTGGTAAGCTTATTTATGATACCAGAGGGGGTATTGTGTCAAAGGCCTTTGCGAGGTCTAGGTAGGCTGTGTGGACTACCTTTCCCTCATCTAAGGCTTTGGTAACTGTTTCGAAGAAGCCAACTAGGTTTAAGAGGCAAGATCTACCCTTAACAAAGCTGAATTGGGTGGGGTCCAGTGTTTGGAGGTTCCCAATGTCTTTGTTTATGAGATCCATGATGATGTGCTCCATAGCCGTGCAGACCAGGCTAGTCAGGCTTATAGAGCGATAGCTCCCGGGATCCGTTGTGGCGCCACCTTTGTGGATCGGGATCACTGTTGCTGCACGCCATTCTTTGGGTACATAACCTGTGGTAAGGCTAAGTTGGAACAGTGAATACATGTGAGGGTTAAGTTCGTTTTGGAGCTTGTGTAAGACGCAGCCTGGGATACCATCTGGTCCCATTGATGATGTGTTTTTTACTTTGGAGAGGGCTGCTTTCACTTGTATGTCTGTGATGTCTGGGGGACTGCATACTTCTGGGATAGACACAGGCTCTTTTGGGGGGGGGGTGAAGTTTGCACTGAACCTGTCCGCCAGGATGTTGGCAATGTCTGTGGGTTCAGTGTATTTTGTGCCATTTTGCACCAGCTCAGAGCAGATCTGAGAGCTGCCACCCAGATTTTTGATGTAGCTAAAGAATGCCTTGTGGTTATCTTTAGAGTCTTTGGCGATTTTTCTTTTGAAGCTGGCCTTTGATGATTTTATGAGGGATCTAAGTTTCTTGCTAGTACTGATCAAGGATTTCTTCTCTTTTTGGGATTTTGCCTTGTCATGTAATAGTTTCCTCCTTCTGTTGTATGGCTTATTTATGGCCAGGGTCCACGAGACTGGTCTCCTGTTCTTGGAGGAGTGAGTCTTGGTTTTACTTGGGATGGCACGATCCATGCATTCCTGTAGGTGCTTGTAGAGTGCATTTGTAAAAGATTCTGTGGTTTGGGTAGCATTTTCCATTAGCCCGGGGGCTTTGAAACTTTCCACCTCGGTCTTGAGAAGTGTGAAGTTTGCTTTTGAGAAATTTTTCACAGTGGTTTCCTTGACTGGGGGTGGGGTCGGGATGTGGATGTCCATTGTGATAAGTTTATGGTCTGATCTTACCAATGAGGGATTTACCTCTGGTGTGGAACATTGAGTTCCCATGTTGGTGATGACCAAGTCCAATATGTTGTCCCCTATTGTGGGAGTGGTGACCAGTTGTTCCATGGCATTTGAGTTTATAAACTCCAGGAACCACTGGGCAAAAGAGCTGGGACTTGAGTAGTTTTCCCAGTCAATGTTTGGGTAGTTGAAATCCCCCAATATCATGGTGTTTGGTGAGACCTTCATATTCTCCAATGTTCTCAGGAATGCCGAGTGGGGATCCTAAGACAAGGTGGGTGATCTGTAGCAGGCTATGAACTGAAAAGCAGTTTTACCTACTGTTAGTTGCACATGGATGGTCTCCGCTGCCTCGTGCAGTGCCACTAACCTGGAGGTGTGGGTATCCTTGATGAAAATGGATACTCCCCTGCCTTTAGTATTCCAGTCTGAGTTCTGGGGCCGAAAGGAATGGTATGAGTTGAATCCTGGTAGTGCTGGGGTGCTCTCTGGAGCCTTGAACCAGGTTTCTGTTACTGCACAGATATTGATTTTCTCCATACTGAGGAGTGCCTCAAGTGCGTGCATCTTGAGGTTTAGACTTCTGGCGTTGAGTAGCATTACCCTCAGTTTTTTGTTTCTGGTATTGTCTGTGGAGGTGGGTTTGTCTTTTGAGCCTTGCCTAAAAAAGGCACTATGGGGGTGGCAAGATCCTTAGCAAGTTATTTGAAAGCCTAAGCATGACAGGTGCAAGCCGTCCATGGCAAAGCAATGTGGCTTGTCTAGCATGTCATCCCAGGCTGACAGACACTGGATCCCCTTTGAATGACACCAATAGCTTAGCCAATTGTTAAAATTGATCATTTTGTCTTTGTACTGCGGCATCATTCTTGGTGAGGGCAATATGCTACTAAAGGTCAGGGTCATACCGGCCTGGGCTACATGATCAGAGAGCTCCTCTATGTCTCTTTTCATGTAGTCCATGGAGGTACGTCTCAGGTCATTCACACCAACATGGACAATGACAGAGTCATATTTGTACCTGCTGTGGAGTGACCTGAGTGCCTGTGTTATGTGGCAGATCCTGGCTCCTGACAGGCAACTTACAGTGACCCACTGCTTGTTTGGGTTATGGGTTATGTTATGGGTTTTCACTCTTGTGAAGTAGACCTATATATATATATATATATATATATATATATATATATATATATATATATGTATATATTATGGGTTTTCACTCTTGTGAAGTAAACCCATATATATATATATATATATATATATATATATATATATATATATATATATATATATATATATATATCTATCTATATATATATATATATATATATATATATATATATATATATATATATATATTAATACCCCAGCTTTATTGTAGACCTGGTAGTGCTACTTCTTTTCTCTTTCTTCTCTCAATGTAAAGTACCTCTCTAGCTTCTATTCACAGCAGCCTACCTCCTTTTTCCCGCCATTACCTATTCAGTATTCTACAGCTGGTTAACTCATTATAGCCTTGTGATGTCTCCAGGTGCTTCTGCAGTTACATGCTACTGATGCCTCTAGGCATCTAATATAGTCTGTTTATGTTTGCATTAATAATTTCACAACCATGCTACATACAAGTTATTGAAAGATTTCATTTTAAAGCTTTCATGATGGGCAACACAACCACACTGATATTTGACATCTGCTGCTTAACAGTTATTGCTGTTCATATAGTATTTATTTGTATAACTCTCATGCTTTTCTAAATATTTCAATGACCAAGTACCACAGATATATCTGTTTAGCCTTATATAAATGCTCACTGATGGATGAACAATATGCTACTGGCAGTATGTGTTTCGCTTGAGTGGTTACAGAAATATTGTAAGTTGTTTACAAAATATTACAAAATTAGTACATACTATGTTTATTATATCTTATAAAATCCAGTTTAAGATCTAGAATTTGATGAACACTACGTGTTTGTGCTGAACAGTTTGCCATTTATATTTCTTTAATAGCCCTTATGGCTCTGGAGATATGAGTGTTTGTTTGAAATGTGATGCTATAACTTGATTTTGGCAAGAATCTCAGGATGCAATCATTGGGAGTTAAACAAATGAATCTCCAGAGCTCCACTGTAGTGAACTGGTTAACTAAATTATATGGAGGTCCTGTTTTGCTGTTTGTTATTTGGTCTGAAGAAGCAACCAGGAAAGGTTGCGAAAGCATTCACCTTTACATTAAACAGTTTGGTTTTATATTATTAATGCTTCCTTTGCTTGGATTACTGTGCTTGGAATCTACTTATTTTTTACTGATTTGTTTGGTGTATTTTTTCCTGCATCTTTTTCAACTGGGTTCTCTGTTCTGTTGCTTTGGATTTTGTATTTAACCTAGTTGACCATGGCTGAAGGAGCAGTTGGAAGTGTCAATGTGGATTTATTCCCTAAATGCTTAGATGGGAAGAACAACCACCAACGTTTTACCCAACTACTGGTTTTAGATTCTAACCAATTATTGAATGGTGACTTTACATCACAGTTTGAATATGAGGTGAATACCAGTCAAGAGCAGATGGATGTTAGACAAGAGCTATGAACATTAGAGAATGACCTCTATCATTTGAAGAGGTTGCAATACCAGAGGCTACACATGGAAGACAGCTGCAAACTTAAAGTTTTTCCTAGAGGTTTGCGTATTATGAATATGCCCTCCTATGGATCTTTATACCCTGAGCTACTTGCCAAATGGCAACAATTAAATATAGACACTAGTAAAAAATATATGCAGCTCATCATTGATTTCTTTATGCCTATAGAAAGAGAAATGAGTTACAAAATACAAAATATGCAAGGAACATTGTACAAAGGTGCACATGATGACACAATGGTTGTCAGAACTTATAGACCAAATTGGCTCCTATGAACGAAAGCTAATACTAACTAAACAAAAAAAGCTGAGAAAGGACTTAACAGATTTCCAGAAGGGTAATGTCTTTTCATGGCCGACAGAATCAGAGAAAGATGGTGTTAGAACTGACAAGACTAATAACAGGGTCCAAATGAACATCAGAGATCTAATGACCACTGTAGCACCTTCTTTGCCACAAACCAATGTATCAGTGACATTAGATTGAAATAATGTGTATGACAATGATCCGATTAATATGAATATAAATACTGCCTTAAATTCTGACAATATCGTTAGACAGAAAGCTATAACAATGAATGAAGGAGTCACTTCTACGGAACCCGAGGTTTCAGCCAATCACAATGGCTCTTTTCCAGTTCTATCCCTCCCCTTCAATGCTCGACAGAAGAGGAGCTTAGATATGGGAGTAGAAACGCGGAAGTTCAAGAGGAAACAGTCATTCGGTGAAGGGCAGGTCCAAACATTGAAAAAGATGTGGCAAACGATCTAGTATATAACATTTCTAAAAGGAAATTAAGTGAAAATGAACTCCTGATGCTCAACAAAGGTTTAAGCTTCATTACAGCCACTCGAGCAGATTTAGCGGACACTCTAGCTGAACTAAGACTATTTGCCAGGAATATAATGCTTAGAACATTATATGGTGTAAGTGATACTGAGAGGAACACTGCAATTGATCTTTATAAAAAAAAACAAGTAGTTTTGCACCTGCAATGCCAGCATGTATAGATGTTGTTGTGAAAGCATGTGAAAATGAATTGTATAACACTTTCTATACTAACAATAGAGATAACCATTTTTACAATATGAGCTTCAGTGAAACTCAGGCACTTAATAGTCTTAGAAATGATAGAGAAATTGTCATAAAACCTGCTGACAAGGGGCATTCCATAGTTGTTATGGACAGAATGTACTATTTTACATCGCTGCATGACTTATTGAATGATATGGAGACATATAAGAATATTAGTAAGCAAACTGTTAACCATATGATAGAAAGTTATGACAGACAGATTAATAATTGCTTCCTAGAAAGTGTTATATCTAAAGACTTATGTGAATACTTTACTGTTGAAACTCCTGTAGTCCCAACTTTTAATGGCCTACCGAAAATTCATAAAAATGTGTCGTTCCCCCCTTTTAGACCTATAGTATCAGGGGCTGGATGGATTACTGAACCTGCATCTATTTTTGTAGAAAAGCAACTAAAACAGCTTATAGTTAATTATGAGTATATTTTAAAAGACCCAGAACACTTTCTTAAGGATTAATGCACCTTTTTGCAAGAATACAGGTACAATGGTAATGAATTATTGGTTACACTTGATGTAACCTCTGTTTTTACGAGTATTCCTAATGCAGAAGGGATATCCCTCCTGAAAGAATTTCTCATTAAGGATAATAATTTTACCACAGATAGAATTGACTTAATCTGTTTCCTTTTGGAACTTATATTGGAATTTAATATCTTTACCTACATCCATGGTAGTGGTGCTGTGGTAGCATTGTCACCTCACAGCAAGACGTTGTCCCATTCGATTCTCAGCTAGAGCGTCTTCTGTGTGGAGGCATGCGAGAATGGGCATGCCTTCGTTGAAGGTTGTGCGTCAGGGCTGGTAACTCAGCACGTAAAAATCCACTACCAAACATTAGCAGACCAGAGTTCCGCTGTGGTGACCCCTAACCGGGATAAGCTGAAAGATACACACACCTTTGATGAGAAATATTTTTTGCAAGTATTAGGTGTAGCCATGGGCACTCCCACAGCCAACAGCTATGCGAATCTGGTTATGACTCAGTGGGAGCAGAATTTTCTGCTGAATGACAATACCTTCAGGACTGATATTATGTTTTTTGATGCTTTGTAGATGACTTGTTTATTTTATGGGGAGGAAGTGAATGTAGAGTACGTGAGTTTTTAGGATATTTGAATAGTAGCTCTAGCTTTTTGAAATTTACCATGAACATTTCACGAACTCATATTGATTTTCTGGATATTAGGGTTTTGAAGGATGATATAACTAATAAGATAAGTTATATAGGAAGGACTGCTATAGAAATAGTTACATACATAGGACTAGTATGCACCCACCCCACTTCTTTAAAAATGCTGTAAATAATGAAGCTATACGTACTTCTAGGTTACACGTGAGAGATCAGGACTTCGAACGTAGTCTGAAGTCATTAGAAAATGAGTTCTATAGAAGGGGCTATCGACACAAAGAGATTGTTAAAGCATCTGAATTAGCTGTAATTAAATGGGATAGTACAGGTAAACCATATTTCTCAAGTCCATCTAGCAAAGAGAAGGTCGCCAATAGAAGGGAATATAGTAAGTTTAATTTAAATTTTTGTATGACACACTCAACTGATACTATATTGATTCAAAATATATTAGACCGTAATTGGCACATTTTAGCCACAGATAATCAAGTAAGAGAGATAGTAGGAGATAAACCTAGGTTTATATATAAAAATAAGAAATCTCTCAAACAAATGCTCTGTTACACAGATAAATATATGAACAAACCTGTGCTTGATTTAGGGACAAGAAGATGTAATACCTGTTCCTTCTGTCAGTTTATTGAGACTAGTAACAACTTCGTCCATCCTATAACACATAGAATGTACAAGTTCAAGGCGATAGCAAATTGTGAGAAGAAATATGCAATTTATTTAGCCTCCTGCATGTGCTGCGATGCATTTTATATTGGCAGGAGCAAGAGATGGCTTAGAGAAAGGATTCGGGATCATTATTACTGTTTCAGAAAAAGACAGGAACATAGTGCTATAGCTAAGCATGTGATGCTTAAGGGTGATAGTCACTATTTTAACTTCTTGGCTATTGATACAATAATGGAGACTCATAGGCTTGGAGATATGACTAAATATACAGAGCAAAGAGAGCTGAGATGGATTATGTCATTAGCAGCACATGAACCACCAGGGCTTAATGATTATATATTCTTGAAACCTGTCCTTAAAAGCAGGAAGCTCAGGAAGAAAATTGCCTGAGTTTTTATCTAATACTATAATTAGTTTTTACTTTTTACTTAACATTATAATTATTATTTTCATATATATTTTTATGTTAGGTATATTGTATTTATGATTAAATGTGTTTATATGGCCATTTAATGTTTTGGCATGTTTTGTGAAACCAATTATTTTTAAATGCATTTTTAGATGTAATTAATACCTATTTTATATGTCTTTAAATCAGGTTTGTTTGAATACTAATCATTGATAGGCTGTGTCAAATGGAAACTGTTTAAATATGGATGCCTGTTTTGCTGTTTGTTATTTGGTCTGAAGAAGCAACCAGGAAAGGTTACAAAACTGCTTACCTTTACATTAAACAGTTTGGTTTTATATTATTACTGCTTTCTTTGCTTGGATTACGGTGCTTGGAATCTACTTATTTTTTACTGATTTGTTTGGTGTATTTTTTCCTGCATCTTTTTCAACTGGGTTCTCTGTTCTGTTGCTTTAAATGATATTTTAGCTCAGTTACCTTCTGCCTCAGACAGCCGCAAATATATTTTTTGTCTATTATTGTATGCCTTCTCACTGGGTGGACCCGACTCCATTCACCCTTGCTATACTCTGGTTCACTTCACTCACCTATCCCATCCTCATTTCCCACAACTTTGTTTACTTTTGCACTCAGTAAGCTCATCCCCATCTTTAAAACAACAAATACAGCCCCCTTACATCATTGCAACCTCATCAGTCTATGATAATCTTTTCTCCAACCTCACTCATCTCATCAACCATTTTCCACACACACACACACACACACACACACACACACACACACACACACACACACACACACACACACACACACACACACACTATCTTAACTTGCAACATTTAATGTATATATTGTTGATAATCAATATCTTGTTATTGTATTAAAGCCAACAACCTGTAATGTTGTTTACTATTGCTGCAACTTTGTATCTCAATTTATCATGTACATGATGTAGAGCTTTTCTCCCCGGGCATCCGCTAAAAAAGGACCTGCATCCAGTCGGAATTTCCCAGTAAACAAATGCAAATAAATAAATAAATAAATAATTATTTATTAAGTGCAATTCACCAACTTTTCTACAACAGTCCCCGGTTTTAAGAAAGATTAAGAGGGACAGACTTAAAATGTGAGTCAGAATCAGGGATATCCCTGAAAATAAGGGATAGTTGAGTTATGCAATGCCTATTTCATACTCTCCCTGATTAATGATATGTCCAGTTCTCCCTTCTTACTTCCATCTGTTTTAACAAACCACAGTCTTTTTCCTTTTAGAAAGTCCCAAACTCAACAGTAGGAAGGCTACTATTCAAACTAATTAACTCATTCTATCCAGTATAGATCTTTTGAGTGTGTACCTTTAACTCCCAGTGGGCATGGCCTGATCCTTTGAAAAAACATTAAGTTATCACCTTACATTTCAAACAAATATTCACATCTCTGGGACCATAACTGTTAAAATAAATCTGTAAATGGCAAACTATTCATGGATAAATTAATCTTTACATTTATGGCATTCATTCAGTTCAATGCTTTTAACTGGATTTTATATGCCGAAATAAAGGCAGTGAATAATAATTTTGTAATGTTGTATAAACAGCCTGAGATATTTCTGTAACCATTCAAGCAAGACACATACTGCCAGCAGGATTTTCTTTATACAGCTGTGAGCTTTCATATGAGACTATGCAGTTCAGCCTGTGCTACCTGAATTTTGAGATATTTAGAGAAATCTGAAAATGATTACAATACAAATAAACAGTATAGAAAAATATTCAATATCTCTTTAGATGCATCAGACAGAGGTCAAATATCAATACAGTTGTATTTGCCATCATGCAGGCATCAAGTTGAAATATTTTGATACCTTGTATGTAGCATGATTTTGAAATTATTAATGCAAATATGAACAAGCAATATTTGATGCTTAGAGGAGCAGTAGGAGGTAACTGCAGAAATGCCTAAAGGTGCACTCGGCTATAAACTAAATCCAACAACCACTAATACTGACAAACTTCCAACCAAATGTGTAAAAATTACTGTAAATACACTAGCTTTCCCTGTTTCCATTCTGATCAATGCCTCAATTACTAAAAACAATGTTCTGTCCATCTGGAAAAAATCCTTACCACTTCATAACAGTGGTACATCAACAAACTTTAGAACCACAGCTATCTTATCAACTTTTTCAGAAACCCAAAGAATGCATTCATATGCTGCTCATACAACATATGCACAATCTCATCCCCAAATCCCCACATGGTTTCAGGCCCAATCAAAACAGAAGTGAGGGCAATCTAGTTTTATTACTCTTACTTGAACTATTCAAAGTGTTCTGTATAGTCTTGCACCAAAAGATCTTTTATGAACATGCTACCCTATGACTTCTCCCATACCCTCTCTTGTGGTTCCAAAACTGCCTATCCATTTACCAGCAGGCAGTTAAGTGGCAAAAGGACAGAATTTCAAGCTGCTCTTGTAGTGGCTTCCTGAGGATCAGTACGTGGCCCCCTTTTGTTTAACATCTTAACAAATAAACTTCACTCTGCTATTACACTGGTCACCCTGATACAATATGCAGATTATTTCACCTTCATTTGCTCTGTCCCATCCATAACTAAATACAGGAAATCACCCAACAATATTTCACTGACATTGAATCTTAGCTTAAAAATGCTAATCTACTTCTCAGTCTGTCTGTATAGTAAGTTATTTATATGTTTTGGGTCTCAATTAGCCCTTTTCTTCTTGTAGGAATTTCCTTAAGAAATGTAATGTTTGACTAAGCCACTTTTTTCTTATAGCTGCCATGTTCTTAACATGCAGTGTTTTTTGCATGTTGTTATTACATTTTCAGCACTTTTTGTACTTATAAAAATCAGTTCTGAATGTTCTATTCTGATGTAATACAAATAAATACATCATCATGACATCATGATATGCAGCTGATGATGCCACATCTGTCAGTCCAGCTAGTAAAGAGCACAACTGTTGCTTTACATGCTTTATATTGTTGACAAAGGCACCATTATCAAAGGGTAAATAGGTTCATACGTCCATAATAAATGCTAGCCTAGCTGTCCTTGTGGGGCTATTTTAAGCCAAGCCAATTTCAATTTTGGTGCTTAAATTAACTTTCCCATTTGGTGTTAGATTGGCCTTACCCATACCATAGTCGATAATTTTATATTACTCTTAGTGACAATAACTGAGATCATACCATAGATAATTTGATGGGAACCATGCATAGGATAAAGCAGTTAGAAGCTGTCTCTATCCATTAGTGGTACAGGGGCAGTTCTGGGGTAAGTGTTCTATTACCCATCCTTAGATCCAAGCTGAGCTTAAATATGGACAAAGATGAGTTTTTTTATATTGATAGAGTGTTTGTTCCAGAGCAGTGAAGTCATCTGTGGTGAGATGTACCTGTCCCTCCAAGCCATTCATTTGATGTTGCAGAGTAGGAGACCATGTACTTCTGATGCCATTTGACTTGTTATGAGCAGTAGGTCCATGAGTATTGGGTTAGATGATGCCTTGTATGCCAGACATAGGTAAAATCTTAGCAGTCTGTAGGATACCGAATATAATGGCAGGGTTTAGAGTTGGTTCATGTAGGAAACTTGTTTTGAGTTTGTTTAATTTTAGTAATGTATCTCCAGTGCCCGATGTTTTACTACTGTTGTCTCTTACTCCTGTGTCATCTAAATAGACATGTCCATCAGCATCTCATCTTCTTTATGCATGGATCACTATATGCATCTCATGTGTATGTTTATGCTGGTTGCACATTTCTGGCACATTGCTCTAGGCCTTGCCAGTGTGCCAGCAGTATTTCAGAATACATGTTACTTTGCTGGCTCGTACAACATTACACGAGCCTACAACGTCTCCATTTCATGCATGCTTTTTAGCAGTGCCTACTTCTATAACAGTAGATTAGCTATATTGTTATCATCAAATGTACACCACGTAAGCCTTGCTGATATACCTACATAATTGCATGCATGTATTTTCTGTGCATGCTGGTCACCTATTTATTTGCTATTTTGTAACAGCTGTATATGTTAGAGTGTTCTGTGTAGTTCTCAGAATAATTATGATCCTTTACTACATTAAATATACCTTACTTTTTGCATTTTGTTTCATTATTTGCATATTGGAACATACAGTGCACATACAGCTGCATTTTATTACAATTAATGCCTTTTATAATTGCATATTTTGTGAATATTCCAATCTGTTCTACTAATCTGAATTGTGTGCTGGTTCCTGGGCTGTTGTAAAAACACTTTATTATTTAGGTCAACCAGACTGGATATACTACTACAGTTTCATACCTGTTTTGGTATTTCTATATGTAATTGACATGAGTTGTTCTCTGTCATCCTCTCCCTGCAATGTTTTTTTTTTCATTCTTTACTCTAACTCCAGTGGATAGGTACTTTGCACAGCATTTTAACATTGTAATAGATTGCACATAATGATTTACTGAGCAATGTATTTAACTTTCTATATAGCTTTGTTCACCTCCATCTTTGCTGCATTTCAAATTAGGCTATAGTATGCAATATTAT
The DNA here is from genome assembly GCF_019279795.1 of Protopterus annectens. Lineage (NCBI taxonomy): Eukaryota > Metazoa > Chordata > Ceratodontiformes > Protopteridae > Protopterus > Protopterus annectens. The sequence goes on along the minus strand of NC_056732.1, from coordinate 292,442,090 downwards.
GACATAGTGCAAGGGTTATATATTATTATTTCTTTCATTTGTGAATCTAACCCATAAAAAATATAGGATAGCATATATCAGAGAAGGAAATATATAATGGCAAAGGAGCATTGCATATTGTGAAGAAGGTAGAATGAGTGGCTAAGGGTAACTATTTCATCACAGAAAGTGCCACATAATCCCCAAACATGCTCATTGAAGAGGTCCACGGGCAGACATTGTATATGTTTCAGAAAGTAATGCAATGAATATGAAGACGATAAAGTGAGAAATTAATTAGGACACATAAATATTGCAGTAATTGGGAAAATACACACACCTGATAAATGACATCTGTTTTCAGATTGTTTGTATGTTTTGTTTTTTGCAATGTGTAATTTATCACATAAAGTAAAATGATTTCAGTGCACATTTTTTTCTGATAAATTCATTTAATCATCATTTTATGTTTGATGCATTCAAATTCAGAAATAATATGTTGTAAATAAAAAAAATGAAGAAAAAAAGAAATAGCATGTTGTACTAATGCTCTTCTTTGTAAAAGAGAAATTTATGATAAATTACTTCTGCTTTGATCTACACTTTTATTTGTTTAATAAAGTTGTATTTGCAGTACTATGATCCAAACAGAAGTCATGACTAGTAGCATAGCATAGCTAGTCTGAATTTTATATGGTGAACATATTCAGTTTGCATGGTAACAATCATATTATTACACATTATTTTGCCAAAGGATTGTTGCATACATGACCTAAGTGCTGCCATGGTAGTATTGTTAGTGAATGCAGTGCAGTGTTTCTTATTGTAATACTATCAGCCTGCCACTTAAAGCTATCAACAGCTGCCTCTTCATGGATCAGAGCTGAAGTTCTGAGTGATGTGCAGCTAATGAACTGAGTGCTTTTAAGAAGCAGTTTTGCAATAGGCACATCAAATGCAGCATTAAGATGGCACCTAAGGGCATTGTATTACTCGTCAAATGAGTGATTAATCTAGATTTTACCACTCTCTGTTCTCAGTCCTTATTCTGCTACTGGAGAGTACAGGCATGTCTGATATGGACAGTAGGGACACTGTGGTGATACATCATGAGAATTACAAAAAGAGATCTGATAAAAAATTAAACAGAGCTGACAGAATTATTTAGCATCATTAAGAAGATATTAATGCTTCTCTACATATTAATCACATAATTTTCATACTTTGCCACAATAAGCCTCCCTGAAGACATAAAAATGACCTAAAGTATTCCTTAAATATCACAGTAAATGTGTTATTGCACAGGTGCATATATATAACACACATATATACATGCACACACTTTCACAGGCACACAGACAGACTCAGACACTCATGTGTAAGTACATTTATGAAATAACTTAGAGCTACATAACTATTTTCTTGCAGCTGGATATATAATTTCCCCTGCTCCTGCTGTTTTACATTACCATGATCCTATTAAATAAGCATTCATGAAGGCTTGCTTGGTCCTTTTTGAAACAAGCTGGTACAACCTTAGGGAAGCTGGCCTCACTATTTTGAGAAACAGCGATCTGTACCTTCAAAATGAGGTGTTTTGATACAGATAATATGGCTTTAAATACAAATATGCACTGAAATGAGTAAAATACATTTGAAAAGTGTTCTTCACCACGTTGCTAGTGACAGTCTGATATGCTGCCACTAATAATCATATTGTTAGCTTACCACAGACTCTGCATTATCAACATTTTTGACCACTTTTACCTGCCGAGTGTAAGGAAAAACTGCACTCTTTAAAGCCATTTAGAATGGCGTATTGTAGTAGAATTATGGCTAATGACAGGCTTCAGCTATTAGCCCAGACAGCCACTACTATAGGACATTAGGAATGATCTCATAGAAAAAAGGAGACCTACATGCTGATTAACAGATTGTTGCCTATTCTGAAATTTATTTAATTGTTTTTAATCACCTAATCATAATTTAGTGTGCTAGCTTAGTTGTTTGACCTTTTTAAGCCACAGCTCTGGGATATATTAGTTGCAAAAATTTCAGAAAATCACTGAATATTTCTCTCAGACTTTTGACTTTCAGGATTACCATACTTGCATGGGCAGCAGTTTTATAATTTAGGCAAAGTTAGTGTTTCACATTTTTTATAGGATTCTGTGAATTTCAAGCAAACTTAGTTTTATGACTATCAGTGCCTTGCCAATACCCACCCTCTGGCTGTACCCTATTTCTCAAGGAGGACTAGGCTAGTTACCCCCAAGGTTTAATACAACTGCAATCTTTACATGATCCACATGGAGGAGTGCCAACATTATCTGGACCTGCTACCATGGTCTGTGGTCTTTTGTAACACAATTGTCTTTTCAGAGACTCCTTATTCTTAAACTGAAATTTAGGTTCTGTACATATTATGGACTTCAACTCTTCATACTTTATGAGGGAATAAGTAGATGGCTTTTGACAGTCTCCTTTTAACTTATTCTAGTGATGTTCACCTTGTCTGTGAAATAGTAAAAAAGAACTGGACTATATTAGCAGCTCTTCCATGTGGATCATATAAAGCTTGCTGTTTTATTAACATCACTAGACATTTTATATATCCAGTTACAGGGGTATGCTATAAGATGAAGACATAAGATTGTAAGACTAGGAACTTAGTTAATTTGGCATCTTACATTGCATGCCCCTGCTTTTATGCAGGGAAAACCTGTCTTTTAAAGAAAGTATTTTACAACACCTCCATGATACATGTAGAAAGAGTTCTACTAATGCATTAGCTAAACATGTTGAAATGTATAGATATACACATATGTTTAAATTTTTAGTGCTGTAAGTTGTTTTTGAAGATTTGAAAGGTGGGCATCTTATAAATAATATGGGACATGCAGAAATGTTTTGGATCATTATATTGCAGGCAGACAAGCACCATGGATTAAATGGCATGGTACCTTTAAAACCATCTTTAAAGGCACTTGATTTATTTGACTAATTGTTTCATTGGTGATTTTAAATGTTTGATTAGTATATAAATGCTTGATTTTATCTGAGCTTTATGGTCTGATGAAGTGTCAATTTGATGTGAAAGCACTTACAATTAAAGAGTATTTTTACTGCCATCAGTTATGTTGGCGGTGTCTTCGTCTCTCTCTACTATTAATACAGATAAATATGTGTATGTGTTACAATTTCTAATCCCCAGTAAGGTTTATGTTCTCTTACTTTGCTATTTCTTTAATAGTTCATCCATACATGCAAGTTGGAGCTGACTTCTGTATGGATCCTGTGAGCCATCCATGGAGTTTAAGCAAGGAAGCAAATGGAAGTAGATTGCCAAGCTGTTCTTCAAAATATGTCTTTAAAAATATTGCATTTGGATTCACAACACAATTGCTGAAATTTGGACCCTAAGAACTATGGATTTTATTTTGTGACATATCACTTTCAGAGACTTCCAGGTTTATAGAAGTAACCTCACTACTAATAAAACAATGTGCAGTATTATTTCACAAATAAAATCCATTTGTTCTGCTGCTCCTAGTGATAAATCAAGTCTACTACCACCTTCCTGGGAAGCTGCATAAGCTAATATGTGAAATTAACATCTACTGTGCCCACAGTCATATGCCTGAACTGTACAGCCATACTCTAATTAGAGATGTTTTGAAGAGAATACTTGCATATTTTGCATGAGAAAACATTACAAATTCTCCAACTTGAAGGTGTTATGAGGTTATTTGTATAGGTAAATCATCATGCTTATATACAATTTTCCTGGATGCATCTAGATTGCAAGTGTAGTGGATAGATTTACATACCATACTATGTACTCAGTATCAAGACTATTGTTCTACAGATTGTTATTCCCTTATGTCCTGTCTGTCTATAAGTTTTATCCATATTCTTTACACAGAACATTTCTGGTTTTGGTATTTCTATATGTATTAAACAGCTGTCCTGGTTAAGTAAACAAGAAAAAAAAAGATATAACCCAAACAAACACTTGATTAAGGTACAGTATATTAACACGTAGAAGATTATTAATGAGACCTCCCAGAGTTACTCATGAAGCAACTCTACTGGTCATCATTTTTAATTCAACAGGATGCTGGCGCATCCCGCTTATATACCACCTACCTCCCTGTAAACTCTGGACCCTTCAATTTAAATGCCTTATGTACTAAGTCAGGTTATTCCTCTCATCTGAACAGCCAATCAAAAACTATTGCATAATAGCCATTCATAACATGCTGTTCAATTAGCATATCTCATTTGAACAACCAGTCAAAACCATCATGTTAGCCAATCATAATATGTAATGCTATAAACATTTCTAATATATATCATACACCTTTGTAATACTTTCCTGTATTCTAGATATCACCACTTCATGCATTACAACAAATGCTGACAACTTTCTGTCTCCAAAGTGAGAAACATTTCACTATCAAAATAAGCTTCAGATTTTATATAGAACACATACCAAACATCACTTGACTCAATCGCTTTCTTTGACGAAATAATTAAGCACAGAAGAGAAGTAAGAAAACATTTACCTCCAGGTATACAAACCCTATGTGTTTTATTCCTTGGAAACATCCCCACTGACTTAGGTCCATATGACAACAATACATTAAAAACACTACTTATAATATATAGTCAACTTTTAAAAGACATAAACTGATACACATCAATGTCAGAAACATCACAAAAATGATACCTGTCTTGCAAAGCATAATTAAATTTTACCTTTACATCATATTGAAACCTATTTATACAGACAAGTACTACTAAAACGTCATTTATATGGCTTGAAATAGTAGGACAGTTCACATACATGAGAACAATAAGTTAAAACACTACTGTGGCTGTTCTTTCTCTCACTTTGATGACAGTAAAACATCTGAAAGGTAAATAATCATGTGGGAGGTGAAGAGGCAGACTGTGGGAAAGCAAATGCAATTAATCATTGTTATATGATCAATATGGCTTGTTAGGGGTGTCATATATGTATCTGAGGGAAAAAGAAGTAAAAAACATCACTATGACCATTATCTGAATAATTTCATAACAGTTAAACATCAATGACGTATGCAGAAAGTGGCTACCTCTTGTTTGAAGTAATGAGATGGATGTTGTGTGAAAGCAAATGGCAGCTGCATGACCCTTGTTAAATGAGCTTTGATATGGCTTGTCAGGGAAAGGCAGTGTATGTGTCTGAAAGCAACCAATTGAAATATATTACTGTTGCCATTACATCTTTCATTCGCATCATAGTCAAATTAAAGTGGTGCACATAGAGTGGCTATATATTCTAGAGTCTACAGGGATTCAGTTTGCATGTAAAAACTACTGGCAATTGAGTACATTTAAACAATTACTTATCTGTATTGCCAGGGCAGAGTTGATATGTGTGTGTGTGTGTGTGTGTGTGTGTGTGTGTGTGTGTGTGTGTGTGTGTGTGTGTGTGTGTGTGTGTGTGTGCGCATCTCCATATGTGTATGTGCAAGTATGGTAGAATCCATGTGTAAAAAATAATCAGAACATTTTTTATTTGTGAGTTTATGTGCCATCTTCAAGGTCAAACAATATTCTATCACAATGGGTACATTCTCCTGGGCCAATCTTTGCACAAAAGCCAGAGCTAAAATATTGATTTTCAGGTCTGTTACTTTATTGTAATAATTTCTGCATGTCCTATGGCAAAAGTGTTTAGATGCAGTTTTCAACTTGCACTTTTTCCTTTATCTCATGGGAACAAATATCCCTCTTTTCCTCCCTCCGTCCATCAGTAATCCCTTTTTCCCATTCCTGCACATGAGGTTGTGGTGTCATTTCAACAATGGTAATCATCTAGAGACAAGGTTCACAATGCTGGGTGGCTGTGTAACTCATACAATAAAAATATGGCTAGGTTTATACTAAAAACATTGAAAACATTATTTATTTTCTCTTACTAGTATTTTCTAGTACCCAAAATGGTCATATATAAAATGTGAAAGTAATATTCAGGACTGTGACTTTACCATGATGTATCCCATTGCCTGTATGCCTAAAATTCCAATCTATGTTCAGTTTTTAAGTGAATATACAGATCTGATAAGTTAAAATGTTGTTGGACAATATTAAATAGTTTTAGAAATGCAATGCTGTACTGATAGACTCCACTATGAAACTATATGACATTTGAATATGCCACGCTGCCAAAATGCATTATATTCATTTTCATTAAGGTGAAAATATATGGCTTCTTCTCAGGATAAGAATACAGTATATTTACAGAATACATCATTACATAAGATGCAGAAATCATGTATATTTTCTTGACCTGACAATGTTTCTTTCTTTACAAATATACTAACAATCTCTGAGTTAATGCTGGCCATGTGATGTGGTCACATTCATCACTGATGTGCAATAAAATCCCTATGAGTACAATTACCTTAAAGTGCACAGTGTACTTGGGTGTTAAAGGATAATTCCATGGCAGTTTTATATATACACATTTTAACCCAGCCACTGGAGATGCACAAGCCAGTGCATTTCTTTGTGTCAGTCCCAAGCCCAGATAAGTGGGGAGGGTTGCGTCAGGAAGGGCATCCGGCATAAAACTTCGCCAAATAATTTCATGCGGACACCAGTAAATATTTCCATACTGAATCGGTCGAGGCCCGGGTTAACAACGACTGCCACCAGTACTGTTAGCCAACAGGGTGCTGGCAGAAATTGGGCTACTGTTGGCCGAAGGAGGAGAAGAGGCAGAAGGCAAAAGGCTAGGACTGCAGTAGTGAGGGTCGGAATTTGAATGTTGGCAGTATGACTGGTATAGGGGGAGAGCTAGCTGATATGATGGACAGAAGGAAGGTTGGTATATTGTGTGTGTAAGAGACCAGATGGAAGGGGAGTAAGGCTAGGTGTATCGGAGGTGGGTTCAAATTGTTTTATCATGGTGTGGATGGGAGGAGAAATGGTGTAGGCGTTATCCTAAAGGAACAGTATGCTAAGAGTATTTTGGAGGTGAAAAGAGTGTTGGAAATTGATGGTGTAATGATGAATGTTGTTAGTGCATATGCTCCACAAGTTGGGTGTGTGATGGATGAGAAAGAAAATTTTTGGAGTGAATTGGATGAAGTGGTGATGACTGTACCCATGGGTGAGAGACTGGTGATTGGAGCAGATTTCAATGGGCATGTTGGTGAAGGGAACAGAGGGGATGAGGAAGTGATGGGTAGGTATGGTGTAAAACAAAGGAATGCCGAAGGTCAAATGGTAGTGGATTTTGCAAAAAGGATGGACATAGCTGTGGTGAATATGAATTTTAACAAGAGGGAGGAGCATAGGGTTTCATACAAGAGTGGAGGAAGATGCACACAGGTGGATTATATCTTATGTAGGAGGGCCAGTTTGAAGAAGATTGGAGACTGTAAAGTGGTGACTGGGGAAAGTGGTAGTTAGGCAGCATAGGATGGTGGTTTGTAGGATGACGTTGGTGATCAAGAAGAGAAGGAGGAGTGTGAGGGCAGCACCAAGGATCAAATGGTGGAAATTGAAAAAGGGTAATTGTGAGGTGGAGTTCAGGGATGAGTTAAGACAGGCACTGGGTGGCAGTGAAGAGTTAACAAATAGCTGGGTAACTACAGCAGATCTAGTAAGGGAGATGGCTAGAAAGGTGCTTGGTATGACATCTGGACAGAGGAAGGGTGAAAAGGAGACATGGTGGTGGAATAAGGAAGTACAGGAGAGTATACAGAGAAAGAGGTTGGCAAAGAAGAAGTGGGATTGTCGGAGAGATGAAGAAAGTAGACAGGTGTATAAGGAGATGAGGTGCATGGCAAAGAGAGAGGTGGTGAAGGCTAAGGATAAGGCATATGAAGAGTTGTATGAAAGGCTGGACACTAAGGAGGGAAAAAAGAACCTGTACTGATTGGCTAGACAGAGGGACCGAGCCAGGAAAGATGTGCAGCAAGTAAAGGTGATAAAAGATAATGAGGGAAACATACTCACAAGCGAGGAGAGTGTGTTGAGGAGATGGAAAGAGTACTTTGAGAGGTTGATGAATGAAGAGAATGAGAGGAAGAGAAGGTTGGATGATGTGGGGATAGTGAATCATGAAGTACAATGGATTAGCAAGGAGGAAGTAAGGATAGCTATGAAGAGGATGAAGAATGGAAAGGCTGTTGGCCCAGGTGACATACCTGTGGAAGCATGGAGGTGTTTAGGTGAAATGGCAGTGGAGTTTTTAACCAGATTGTTTAATGAAATCTTGGAAAGTGAGAGGATACCTGAGGAATGGAGAAAAAGTATTTTGGTACTGATTTTTAAGAATAAGGGTGATGTGCAGAGCTGTAGTAACTACAGAGGGATTACATTGATCAGTCACAGCATGAAGTTATGGGAAAGAGTAGTGGAAGCTAGGTTAAGAAGGGACGTGATGATTAATGATCAGCAGTATGGTTTCATGCTGGGAAAGAGCACTACAGATGCGATGTTTGCTTTGAGAGTGTTGATTGAGAAGTACAGAGAAGGTCAGAAGGAGTTGCATTGTGTTTTTCTAGACTTAGAGAAAGCATATGACAGGGTGCCTAGAGAGGAGTTGTGGTATTGTATGAGGAAGTCAGGAGTGTCAGAGAAGTATGTAAGAGTGGTACAGGATATGTACGAGGGTAGTGTGACAGCAGTGAGGTCTGCGGTGGGAGTGACAGATGCGTTTAAGGTGGATGTGGGGTTACATCAAGGATCAGCTCTGAGCCCTTTCTTATTTGCAATGGTAATGGACAGATTGACAGACAAGATCAGACAGGAGTCACCTTGGACTATGATGTTTGCAGATGACATTGTGATCTGTAGTGAGAGTAGGGAACAGGTGGAGGAGAACCTGGAGAGATGGAGATATGCTCTAGAGAGAAGAGGAATGAAGGTCAGCAGGACTAAGACAGAATATATGTGTGTGAATGAGAGGGAGGACAGAGGAATGGTGAGGATGCAAGGAGTAGAGGTGGCAAAGGTGGATGAGTTTAAATACTTGGGATCAATAATTCAGAGTAACGGTGAATGTGGAAGAGAGGTGAAGAAGAAAGTACAGGCAGGATGGAGTAGGTGGAGAAGAGTGTCAGGAGTGATTTGTGACAGACGAGTACCAGTAAGAGTGAAAGGGAAGGTCTACAAGAGGTTAGTGAGACCAGCTATGTTATATGGGTTGGAGGCAGTGGCATTGACAAAAAGGCAGGAGTTAGAGCTGGATGTGGCAGAGTTAAAGATGTTAAGATTTGCACTGGGTCTGATGAGGTTGGACAGGATTAGAAATAAGTATATTAGGGGGTCAGCCCAGGTTGGAAGGTTTGGAGACAAAGCCAGAGAGGCAAGATTACGTTGGATTGGACATGCTGAGGATGGATGCTGAGTATATTGGGAAAAAGATGCTAAGGATGAAGCTATCAGGTAACAGGAAAAGAGGAAGGCTTAAGATAAGGTTTATGGATGTGGTGAGAGAGGACATGCAGGTGGTTGGTGTGACAGCACAAGATGCAGAGGACAGGAAGAAATGGAAACAGATGATCCGCTGTGGTGACCCCTAACGGGACAGCTGAAAGATGATGATGATGAATTGAATGAATATGAAAGAACTGATGACACAATCCAAAGTGGCAGATGTGGAGACAAGATTATCAAATTGTCTGGATGCATCTATTATTGACTGAACTTTTGATGCACTGGAATTTATTTTGTGTAAGATTTTGAAATGTGTTTTTTCCTGGGAGCCCAATATTTATGACATTACTCTGAATTTTTTTTAGATTTTTTAGAACATTGCACTTGAGATGCTTCTTTTATCAGTAAGAAAATAAGGTAGTAGATTTGCACAAAGCTTTTTTAGTGGCAGAGACAGATTAAATGATTTTTGAGGACTTTCAACATGTATAGTTTGAGGAAACATAAAAGTATTCTGAGAAAGTTAACATTGAATCTGCTAAGCCAGATATTCCAACTTTATTGAAGAAAATAGTTTAAATGCCTATAAGGAATTCAAATACTGTTTTCAGATTTTAAACAAATGTTACTTTCTTGGGTTGAAAATGCTTTATAACAATTTTTGAAATTTAAGCATGTGTATAATATGGTTATGAACAATGCCAGGTATTAATATAATTGTTAGATATAAATATGATGTGGTCATTAGAAAAGCAGAAAAAGGTGAATCTCTGTATAATATGAGGTATCCTAGGTATCTTCTTTGTCAGAAGTTCTTACTTACAGACGAGTTCAAACTTTTGTCCAACTCAACTACTTATAGAGTTGAGTTATGTGTGTTTGTGTGTGTGTGTGCATGCGTATATATATATATATATATATATATATATATATATATATATATATATATATATATATATATATATTATATTATATGCCTCAGTGAGGGTAACCCATATTCTGCTGTTTGATAAGTGTCTTGAATTGACACATTGCCAGAAGTAAAGAAATATTTGTAATAGTTGAACACATATATTTCATTAATGAAAAAAAACATTTGGTTTCATGAGTTTGTATTTGAAAGAAAAGAAGAATAATGTTGTTCAGTTGTATACCTTAAAAATCTCTCAACAGAGAAGAATGATGCTTTCTAATTGTATCCCTTTAAACTCTCTCAGTGCAAGGAAGTTTGGATGGAAACACTATGTGTGCATTAGCCAATGATAAGGTACAAGATGAAAGGAATCATGAACACTGTACCCCATGGGGTGGATCTAGTATGCAATAGAACTGCATGCAAATGACCTGTGGGATTCATAACCAATGATGCCCAATGTTAGAAGTCTTCTCCATTGTGTACCATAATACTTTGTTCATGGAGGTCACAGAAAAAATGTCCACCCCATGTTTTCACCCAATTCACAGACTTAATATCAGCTACATATAGAATGGCCCCAAAGGGGAAACCTACAGGACTAGATCCTTGAACCTACAGATGGTATAGTGCTTGTAAACTTGCTGATTAACTATACCTAAAAGAACTGAGCAGCCACATTAGTGCTTAGGGAAGACAAAATTACACCACATGGTACAAATGTCTTAACTAATAATCTAATTTCTTGTGGTGCAGACACACATGCCACTGCAATCACACATATCCCTACCTCACAGAGTGATTCTGCTGAACTCCTGCCAGTGTGAGCTTGAACAGCATAATAATCTTTCATTATCATAATATGGGAATTATCATAACCCTTCTGTCATGCCAAAAGAATGAGAAATGTTTATGTTTCACTATGTCGTATAACATTGGAACACAGCAGAACAAGGCGTAGATGCTTAGCATGATATATCAGACATATAACTTGCTAAGTAATTGTGTGCTGATGTGTGGTGCTGTCATACTACACCAGTGATTGTCCAGTTTGGGCATATTGGATCACTGTGTACTACAAATGTCTGTAGCTCTAGCTTCAATGTGAATATTCTATCACTACTATGCATCACTGTATACCATTAATAAATGGTGGCAGTCATCTGTATGCTGCTGTTTGTTATTGTTCATATCTATGAAGTGTGACAATGAATAGTGCACAGAGCACATGTATGCAACTAAGCACTAAGAATAACCTAGAAATCAAGGGATATTTTAAAGCTACACAGTTAAGGCTTATATATATATATATATATATATATATATATATATATAAAACACAAGCAAAAATGTGTAATTTGAAATGGAAAGGGAGGGTGATGAAGTGTGTGTGTGTGTGTGTGTGTGTGTGTGGGGGGGTAGCAAGAAATGAGAGATTGAGATTTTGGATGCAGATCCTTAAGGAGAATAGCAACAGCTACATAAAATATATTCATAAAGTAGAAGAAATAATTTTAAAAACTAAATCAACACAAGAATTGAGAAAGGAGATTTTGCTGATAGGGATGACTACAATTAGGGGTACAGAGAATAGTCAAGAGGGGGCTGGAATTTACTGGAGAAAAATGGTAATAGAACCAAGGTATTGGGATCAAACATCTAGAGAGGGAAAGGTAATAGAATGGGAAGAAGCCAAGAAGACATTTGGACTGCAGGCTAGAGACTGCCTTCCCTATTAGGGATTGATATTTGGGTCTAGGCAAGGAAAAAGTGATAGGGGATTCCTTAGTAAAAGATTTGCCCTGGAATAATTTTTAATTGAATCTAAAACAGACATTACTATTGATAAGGGATAATTGTAAGGTATATAAAATAATATATGACAACTATAGGAATCAATCAGAGGAGATTAGAAAATATGGGGGAGGGAGACTGGATAAGCAATTCAGAAAGAAGCAAAAGGAGGACATATGTATGACTCCCAAATATAACAAAAAGTTAGGATAAGAGTTAAGATTTTTGTTTGGAAGTGTTTCTTTAGGTATTGTTGTACCCCAAGCAGAATCCAAGGAATTTTTCCTCAGGTAGATGGCAAATGTTGGAGGTGTGATGGGGAATAAAGGAGTAACCGAGGACATGTGTTTTAAGAGTGCAATGAGATGGGAGACTTTAAAAATTCCCTGCAGAATACTCTGTTAGAAGTATTGGGTGAGCAAATAGGTGTAACTAGGAAATTATTTTTTTGAACTGGGATACAGGATCTGAATCGCCTAACCACAGTAAGCCTTGCTAAGTTTAATTCTTGTGGCTGCCAAACAAGCAATTACCAGAAAATGGAAATCAAAGTATAAACCAACAGGATTTGAAGTACTGAATATTGTATTTGAGACAAAAGAAATGGAAGTGGGATCTTCAGAAAAGGGTAGGGGCAGATTACATAAAAATTGAATTCATGGGAACAATATATGCAAAATATTGTATTGGAAGAGAAGTGCGGTTTAAAAGAAGGCATGGATTGATCGATTCATATAATGTTGAATTGCTGATAAATATATACAACAATATATGAGCTGTATAATGTTTGCAACTGGGAATATGTTAATGTAGTTTTTTTTATATAAATGTATGTTTGCCCATGTTTTTTAAGTAAGAATTCAATAAAGGTGTTAAAAAGGAAAAAAGAAACTAGTTATCCTGCTGAACAGAAACATTAAATGAGCTACTTGTTGATAGTGTGGGAGTAGAAAGACCTGATTCTATGACATTTGAAAATACTTCTTTGGGATTTAGCCAGTGTGGCAAAAGAGCATGCCAAGCTATTGTTAAAGAATGTTTAGAATTAATGAGCAAAACGTTTAATATAAAGTAGGCACGGATGTGAGTTCAATAGTTTAGTATTTTCCCCTCAGGATACCATTAAAACTCAGGATTTTGATGGCCAGAAAACAGATCAGTCTGCAGTGTATTATTGCATATTAAACACTAGATGACATCACTGTATCATTTTTTTTATTATTTATTTTATGTTTATTTTATGTTTGTTTACTCGGGTAGTCAAACTGGACACAGGTTCATTTACAGCGGAGGACCAGGGACAAAAGCTCCACAGTAGATAACAATAATCGGAACATGAGACAGACAAACACCTATCAACAATAATAGTCTATGCTAAAAACAACATGGTTATCATGAAGTAGCATTAAACTGGAGATGCTGATACGAGTTTTTACATAAAATACAAGTTTTTTTTTTTTTAATGTAACATTTGGAAAAGTGAATTTCCTAATGTTTTGGGTCATGTAGCTTGTTATATGCTTGGAATGGTGAAATAAATTTAAAGTAGGAAACCAAACAATTTATCTGATTTGCTAATCAGTTGCTGAGGCATCTCAAGTGGTGTGCAAAGGTACAGCAATTGTATCCTTGATAGCTGGTGCTGTGCCACTGATACACATTCCTGGAACAGTGCCAACATTGCTTCCTGGAGTAAAACAGAACTGAAGCTGAATCAAATAAAATGATTAGATGCCACTAAGAAGCAAGTGAAGTCAAAAGAATGAGTGAAAAGTATGGTTATGTTTACAAAGCCAGCCAAGAACCATATTTGCACTGACCCTCAAGATCTGATCAAAGTAATTAAAATAAAGCATTTACCTATTACATACAGCTAAATATTGTAATATCAAGAAAAGTACATTTTCTGTGTTAGCTGCAAAAAGCAGGATTTTTGGCAAAATAAGGTGAGATGAAACAAAATCAAAGTAGTGTACATTTAATGCATCATTAGGAAAGTACAGACCACTTAGACTTCTGTTGGTATTTTATCAACTCCAGAGGTATAACAAAGAGTTATTGAACAGGTAACCAAAGGCTTGGAGCACATAGTAAACATAAATAAAGATCCTTTAGTATAGTGATTGAGTCAGACACAAGAAAATCATAGCAATGCACCTGTATAAGTGCTGAATAGAGTGAGACAGTATAATTTAAAAACATAAGAACACATATAAAATAATAGTGGAAAGTCTGAAATATGTGGCTCATATGCTAACATCAGCTTAATTTGTGAAATGAATCTTATAACTTCTCAGGTTATGATCAGAAAAAAAAACAATCAAAATTCTTGGTAATCCATGGAGCTTAATCTTATCCAATGTACTACAAAGTTGGGGGAAAAACAATGTAGTTGCAGTAAGTGCTTTATAGCCTTCAGCTTAGTAACATACTAACCAGTGCCATATACAGGGAATGTCTACCCAACAAGAATCCTTTAATTGGATATCCTTCTGCTCTAGGAATGGGTATGGCTACTGAGATTGCATCTAGCAATGATAATGTTTTAGTAATAGGCGACTGTATTGTAAGCACACATGGCGTACTGGGAATACACATATGTGATTAATAATCTATTATTTAAAGACAATATTAGGTATTATAAATGTTTCGTAGATGGCATTTTTCTTGTATGGGAAGGTAGTGTAGATACACTACAAGAATTTATGGAATACATTAATGGCACAACTGATTTCCTATCATTTACAGCCAATTTGTCTAAAGATAAGATAGAATTTTTGGATGTATTAGCAAAGATCTGAATGGAATTCAGACTGAAATGTATAGGAAAAGCTGTAGGAAAAACACCCTTTACATCGCAACAGCATGCATTCCCCCCATATATATCAAAATATAGTGAAAAGTCAGGTATTAAGAGCCTCCAGACTAACAATTCAGGACTCAGCCTTTAATGAAACACTCAATACTTTGAGAAATGAATTCAAGGAAGGAGGCTGTAAGATTAGTGAATGTAATGAGTTACTTGACAATGTGGTTATGGAAAGGCAAGGGAGGGGTAAACCCTTTATCAATAAGGAGAGGAACTATGAGCGAGGAAAAAGAAATACAGCCACACAAATTAATAGACTCACTATTCCATATACCAGTAACAATAATAAGATAAGGGACATAGTAAGGAAACATTGGAACATATTGACAGTAGATGAAACGATTTCAGGAATAGTAGGTACTCAACCTAGATACTCATATAAGAATGCTAAATCATTAAAAAGGATGTTATGTTATGACAAGAATAAGACATGTAGGGTAAATTAGAAAGGAAAGGCACATTCGCTTGTAGAAATTGCAATCAGTGTTCATTTATGTGAAATGTGAATGTGTTTAAACATCCTGATACAGGCAATATCTATACTTTCCAACATTATGCAGACTGTAAAATCACGTGACCTGCTGTACTTGGCCTGATGTCAGAAATGTAACTCCTTTTATATAGGAAAGACAAACAGAACGATACGTGAAAGAGTTAGGGAACACTTATATGCCATCCATAGAGAAGACGAACGCAATGCATTAGCAAAGCATACTATAAATCACAACTTGACTCATAAGTTTGTCTTCTTAGTGATAGAGCTTATAACAAATAACATCAGACTAGGGAACATCAGGAATCACACTGAGAAAGAAGAGAATAAATGGATTCTGAAGCTACAAGCAGATAAAGGACATGGACTAAATGAAAAAGTTTCAATGAAACTTTTCCTAGTAGATAGACCAGTCATTCATTCATTGAATAAATTGTTGTTTTATATATATATATATATATATATATATATATATATATATATATAAAAATGCACTTTATAAGAGTTCAATTTCCTGAATGTATGTTATCTATTTTTTGCCCTTCATACTTACATAGTTCATATCTAAACATATTCGGTTTCTTATATATATATATATATATATATATATATATATATATATATATATATATATATATATATATATATATATATATATATATATATAAAGTACACCCTAATAGTTAATTTAGTGGCACCCCCTTTTTGAGCTAGGTGACAGGAGTTGATGGAATAATTCTAGATAGAAGTCTATAATTTTAGTTCATACTGTTGATTCTCCCCACGGTTGGGTAGCGTTCAAAAGACATGCATGCGTAAATGGGCGTGCCTTCGTTGAAGGTTGGGCATCGAGCTGGCACCTCGGCGTTTCATAAAAATCTACTGCCAATCATTAGTGGACCGGAGTTCCGCTGTGCTGACCCCTTACCGGGAAAAAGCCGAAAGACAAACAAACAAACTGCTGATTATGTTTTGCAATGATTTATTTGATATTGGGATTATCTACAGTTTTTTATATACTTTTTTATATATCTATTTATGCTTTCAAGTGATTTTAAGATGAAGGTATACTGCCATGTAGTGACATTTTATATATATATATATATATATATATATATATATATATATATATATTGCTTTTATAGAAAGTTAATGGTGATAAGTGACTTTTTTTATAAATATATTTTTTTATAAATATATTTTCATATATTACAATTGAAGGTTTTTGAAATCCATTCTTAATATTGTGTATATGATTTATGTATATAGTTTAATAAGTTATGGAGTTGCTTTAAACAGACAGCAGAAAGGCTATAAGTTGTTGAAACATTCTATGTAATAAGTATCATTTTTTTGAAAACCACACTTTGTGATTGGCTGAACAATCAATTAATGAAATACTAGGATGTATTTAAATGGATGTTTCTTGAATGAAATTATTGTCTGAAGAAGCATTCTTAGGAACGCAAAAGCGCTCACTTATTCATTTCTGGGCCTGTTTTTATGTGAATAATGTCTCCTTTGCTACTTTATGGTGTTGCCTCTAGATTTCTTCATTAGATTCTATTGTAAGGCATACAGACACCACCCTTACCAGGCTGGATAAAAATAGGGTGTCAGTCATCTGTTTTTCTTCAGCAAGGATCTGGGATGTAACAAGAGATCTTAGATTCCTCCATCCTGACAAATACGATTATGACATGATAGTGGTCTATGTGGGTGTGAGTGATCTTAGGTGCTAAACCCAGGGGAACATGCAGATAGATATGATTGAGCTTGAAATGCATGCGTCTGAGTCAGGAAAGACGTCGGCCTTGAACAGTTTTTTGCCATCAACCAGAATGCTGGCAAGATTCAAATGAAGATTATTGGCTATAATAACTGGCTTTATTGGTGGTGTCATTCTAGGAGGATCCAGTATGTGTCAGGTTGACAGGAGATGTGTTTCAAGCCTTTCTGCTTTGCCAGGTATTGTTATCAAGGCTCTCACATTCTAGCAAAAGTCTTTGCTGTTCCCATAGTGCCTTTCTTTAGGTAGAATCCATCTAATTGACATTCTAACAAAGTAAATTCTAACTCTCTCATTATCTTACATATTTACAATTAACCACTGCACACAAATATTCAAGCCATCAAACTGCCATGCCCTCTCTTCTCTACTTACTCTGTGCCATCCAAATAGATGTCTCCGATCTGAAAACCAACTTCTCCCGAACATAGAAAAACCTAACCTTTTAGCTAGTGAAATGCTCTAGTCCTATACTATTGCTAAACTATGGAACACCCTCCCACCATCACTCAGGACTACCAGAAATTCATCTCTCTTTAAAAAATTCCCAGAGTCAATATCTTTCGTCTCTATGGCAATGCACATGTTCCAAATCTGCACTTCCCAAAACCTGACACTACCCTACACCTTTATGAACTACTACTCTGATATAGCTCTTTCTCTTTCAATTTACTTAACTGTAGTACTGTACTATCTACTATATTTGCTTACCTATATTTAAACCAAGAACTTTACAAGGACCAGTTATTTAGGCCATGTTGCAAGAACCTATGATACTTACTTGAGTAACTCAATTATCCTAGCTCTATATCCTATCTTGTTATATTCTAATTGCACAAACCACTTTATCCTTAATGTTGTAACTTAATAATGTATGAAGATTTTTACCTTGTTCATAGGTTCATAGGTAGGTACTAGGCTATCTGCCCAAAGGCATTTATAAGCCTTGCCAGAATGTGTTAGCTTTCGCCGCCCCCTTAGATTAGTTTCCTGTGCCTCTGTCCAGGAGAGCCACTGAAGTGATCCACGGGGTAAACTTTCTGTTTCCCATCCATTCGTCAAGGTTTCTCTTGAAGAGTTTTAGCAAGGAGCTCTGCCTAATGTAGATTGGAATCTTGTTCCAAAGCATGGGAAGTCTCTGGGACAGGAATCTATCCCTCCAGCACGTCCCACATTCAACTGTCTACTGCAATTCTTGCATAATAATGTACTTATCATGTTGATCTTTTCTATGTATTGTGTATTGTATGTATTGTATAATTAATTGTGAAGCTTTTCTCCCCGGGCCTTCACTGAAAATCGGCTCACCATGGCCCATTGGACCACCCCATTAAAAAAAATGCAAATAAATAAATAAATAATTTGAGCGCTATTAACATGCCTATACTCAATGAGTCTTAGCAAAAATTACCTAACTTGAATCTCTCCTGCAATTTTTATACATTTATATATGTTTAGTCCTAGAGACATAGTTTCAGAGCAATGAAATCACTCCCTCTATTTCTGGGTATAGTGCCTCTCACATATTCCAACCTACTGACAATTGTGGAGGGTTATCAGTATTTGTCAAAGAAATCATTGACTTATGATACATTCCTTGAGATATTACACTAGAAGTCCTAGATTTCCAAATCACCATAAAGAAGTCCAATTATCACTTCACAGCTAGTTATAGAACATCCTCTGTGTGCCATTCTAAGCATAGCAGCTATAATAACATGTTAGCTGAAGTTTCCATTAAACCCAACATCTTTCTACACAGAAACTTCAACTACTCATCAATAAACTGAATGACCCGCACTGTCAATGGTTGGCATTTACAACACTTCCTTTATATTATAAATAGTAATTCACTTTTATAAATAGTTAACCATTCTACTAGGGGCCCTGATATCCTTGGTCTAGTCTTCCAAATATGGTCACTTCTTGTACATCTCCATTTGTATCATCCTGCCTTATTATCTTAGGCCATAAATTAGTGACCTTTTCCTTTAAAACTGGTAGTACGTCCCTTGTAAATGCATCTCTGTTTAGGTACTTCTCAAAAGCAAACCTTTGTTTACTTGACTTAAATACATTCTGTTGTAATTATCCTCTGATGGATTCCATTGTTAAAGCTGCTGCCTATTCCAGTGCTTCTGATGTGTACTCACACTAGTGCCTATCTGCACTAAATGTACGAGAAATTTAAAAACAAACCCATGCGGTGGGATACTCATACAAATAAAGCATATCACAAGAGAAGGAAATTGTATAATGTTTATAAAGTGTTTCATTCTACCTACCTTAACAACAATAGAAAACTAATAAATTGCTTAAGGGAAACATTAGGAAGTTCGAGGTTGGGTATTAACTTAAAATGATTACTAAAGCCAAAAAAGTAATTGCGGCTCTTTCTTTAAACATGTCAGTGAGTTAACAAAAGAGACCTAACAATGTTCAGAGTTAGTACTCAATAATACTCCACACTCTGATTCAAAGGAAATAGCTAATATTCTAGTTGATAAATTTAGTGCAAATTTTACTCCACCTACAGTTATAGTTATTACATATGATCCACAATCCCAGTAACTGTCTTTAATTACTATGGAACAAGTTATCTCAGCCCTCTCAAAATCTTAGTACACCTCATTCATGGGTCTTAATATTACAGCAAGTTGCCTCATTATCACTGTCAAATATGTCCTATCTGAGTCCCTATTTAACCTCTTTAATCTAAGCCTCTCCACTGGTTACATTCCTGAATCCTAGAAAACAGCCATTGTAATGCCATTACACAATGGCGGTCATGGACCCTAGCAAATAAAGACCTATTAGTCTCACTAGCTTCATCTGTATAGCTATGGAGCATACTGTCTCAAACCTCATTAAACTAGATATTGAAAATCTCTTAACTCTGGACTCTCACCAATGCAGGTTTGCCAAGTGTTGGTCCTCCCTTTTTAACCTCATTAATTTCTTTAACAAAAATTAACCAAAGCTGTGGGTAGTGGCTTTTCAGTACATACAGCATATCTGGAGTTGACCAAGGCCTTTGGCACTATCCCTGTGCAGGCATTACATGCAGGCTTGTAAATCTGAATATAAATATTTTTGTTGTGCTGTATATAACTTGTTGTCTAACAGAACCCATGTCATTTGAGTCATAGGTGCAACTTCTGAAAGCAAAAATATTACCAATGCTGTACCACATAGATCAGTGTTGACCCCTCAACTGTTCTGTATCTCTTTCTCAGACCTTCAGGCCAACATTCCTAGCCTATGCTTAATCATGTTTGCATACAACTGTAAATTGGGTGTTGTTATTCAATCTTCCTCTGATGTACTATTCTCCAACATAGGCTGGACCACATTAACAACTGGTGCAAGGACAATGACCTCAAATTTAATGTTAAAAAATGTAGCATTGTATTTTATTAATGAGCACATCTGATAAAAACAGTAACAGTGATTGTAAACTTTCACTTGGAATATTTGAGAATGCTCAACCTAATCTAATATCAGTATTGGGTGATGTGGCTAAGCTTCTCAATGATCTCTTTGGGAATGTAATTTATAAGGTCTTTTCTGTATTCTGTTCTGCATTATGGCTGCTGTATTTTCATCATCCTCAGAGTGGCTTCAGTGCATCAGCTTCAATGGAAATATAATAAGGTTCTTTGATCTGTGTCTCAATTGTCATCACGAACTTGCCAATTTGAAGTTCTGAAAACCTGTAAATGTTAAGAACTGCAACATTACACAAACACAAAACCCAATCTACAAAACTAACATTTCTAGAGCTAAGTAACAAAGTTAAGAAACTCATCAAACAGGACAAAATCAATTATTACCACAATATTCAAGAAAAATGCCATAATAACCTACAAAAATTCTGGGCTGCAGTTAATAACATACTATCTCTAGGAAAAACCTCCACACCTACTCCAACCTCTGCCACTAACCCTGAAAATATAGCAACCCAATGTAATACTTACTTCACAGAAGCAATACTAGCCCTAGCCAGTACAAGCAACATCTCCAATAACCATGCCCCAATAACTTCCCAGCTCAGCAAACCCTCTCAGAACAACCCCAGTCTATTTACATTACAACTGGTAACAGTAAATACTGTAAAAAAACTACTGCACAAACTAAAACCAACTAGCTTAGCCACAGACAAACTACAAGCCGAATTTCTGAAAGTAGCTGCTGAAGGAATAGCTCACCCAGCAGCAATATTCATAAGCAGATCTATGTCAGAGTGCATAGTACCTGATATCTGGAAAATATCCCATATAATACCTCTTCACAAAGGAAGCAACTCAACCAACCTTAGTAACTACTGCCCGATTATTATTCTATCATCCCTATCCAAAATCTTAGAGAGGGTGGTCCATACTCAACTCATGGACCACCTCCAACATCCACAATCTATTAGCAACTGCACAACATGGATTTTGCCCCAGTCATAGTACAACTACGGCCCTCATGTCCTTTACTAATACCATCAACCATCTTAGAAATTCAGGTCAATTCGTATCTGCCATATTCTTAGACTTGTTCAAAGCATTCGCTATGGTAAACCACAACACACTGATCAAAGTCCTCTCCTCTATAAACCTTAGTGCTTCCACTGTTACCTGGTCCCAAAGCTACCTATCAGGCTGACAACATGTTGTACTGTGGCAACACCACCTGTCCACTCTCCTCCCAGTCTCCCTAGGGGTCCCACAAGGCTCAGTTTTAGGACCACTACTTTTCTCACTCTTTACCAAACAACTCCACACCTCCATCCACCAAGCATCTGTGATACAATATGCAGATAACGCTACCCTCATATGCTCTGCCCCCATCATACAGGACCTCCAAACCATAACCCAGGACTCATTTCTATCAGTAGAATCCTGGCTTATCAATTCCCAGCTCATTCTAAACCCAAATAAAACCAAGCTCCTCCTCTTCTACCCCTCAAGAACACCTACGACACTCCCAGATTTTACCCTAGAGTCCAAAAACAAAACTATTATCCCTCCAGTGACACATGCCAAACTGCTAGGGGTTGAAATTGACAATAATTTAAAATTTGATATCCACATAGCCCAAACTATCAAAAAAGTTCATAAAAAATTAGGCCTCCTTTACAGAAACAAGACATTTTTAACCAGATCCACAAAAGCTAACATTGCCCAGACAAACCTCCTGTCACCCCTACTCTACGCCTCCCCAATACTAACCAGCCTACACAAATCAGACCTTAGTAAACTAGAGACATGTTACAATACAATATCCAAGTTCGCTACAAACTCCCCTTATAAAGCACACCATTGCACTGACCTTATACAACTAAACTGGCTAGAACTCCCTCAGCTCCTCCAATACAAGCAACTAGCCTTCACCCATAAAATGCTCCATGAACCAGGTAAAACCCTGGCCCTCCAAGATTTTATACAGACATACAACAAACTCCTAGTAAAATCCACCAGCGCTAACAACTCAGCTGGAGAATCCTTATTCTTTAACAACATTTACTCACTTCCATAACATCCATCTGCACCATAGTACAATTGATAAAACTTCTATTTACTCACTTAGAAAAGACCTGGCTTTGCTCTTGCTACCCACGTGACTAACTCTATATACTGCACCTTCATATACACCCTCAGATTTTCTTTAGCTCTACACTTCATAGTACTAGCCTATTATTCCTTTTTCCTCCCCTAGTTATACTTACTCTAGTACCTCAAATCATTTCAAGTCTTCATCAGAAATGTTCTGTTTAGTCAATTATATACTCTAGCACCTCAAATTATTGTAGGTCTTCCTCAAAAATGCTGTACTTTCTGAAATACATACTAGTCTTGAGTTTGTAAAATACCGTATACTCTTTGATGTACAAATTTTGTAAAATTGATGTGGCATTTCTTTTGGTTATTTATGTTGTGCAATATATAGTTTCTGTTATTTTTCTTGTTGTATAATGTTTGTTTTTTATATTGTTTGAGCTTTTCTTCCCTGGCCTCCACTGAAAATGGTCCTGTATCCAGTCAGACTTTCCCAGTAAACAAATGTTAAATAAATAAATTAGCTTACAGTAATTTGTCTGATGATTAAACAGAAACATGTGTATTCTAAAATCTCCCTGATTTGGACCATACTATCAAAAACTCAGTTGTTATAAACCTACCTGTGTTCCACCCTCGATACTCCATTCTCCTGCTATGTGTGCTTACCTCCATAATAAGTCCTGGGACTCTTGTTTCTGTATTTTCATGGCTACTGCATGGAATAAGGCATCAACAATACTAAGTCAGGACTCATTTAAGCCGCCTTGAAACTGATTATTAAGCATGATGTTGCAGACTTTCTTACAGACAAATGATGCATTTCCTGCACTGTGATATAACTATGGGCCAGATTCAATAAAGCCTATATGGATAGTTTCCGCTTTGTGCTCGTCGGGTACCACAGTGTTTTAGATTCAGTAATCGGTTCTACATGGTGTGCAGAGCCACGCACAGCTGCTCAAACAAAGTAAACTCCATGGCATGCAAATAACAGTATAAGCAGCTGAATTGTATGCTAATCAAATAATCCATGATGGAGGAGATATTCAACAAGCTGTAAATCAACCATGTAGACTCAGTGACGGTTTTCCCTGTGAATTCTAAAAACTATTGGAATACAGCCATGGAAGGGAGTCTACACAGAAACAATGTTAGGGGCTGCTGTTGCTTTAATTCCTGTGTATGTGCAACAGGCTGAAGTCTATGCAGCTGGTGCTATTAATAGACCAAGGCCAAGAAGGAGAAGAGTTTTCAGACCACATTTAACTTATCACAACCTTCATGATGTGGAAATTGTAGAGCACTACAGAGTGGATACATTACAGGAACTTTGCAACCTCTTTCATCCTCAACTCAGAGGCTGGGCAAACCGAAAGGGACCCATCACAGTGGAGAGGTATGTGTAGCACTAAGAAATTTAGCTACAGGTACTATTCAGAGACCAATAGGAGACATACTGGGGGTGTTACAGGTATCAGCATCCTGGATCCTCCATCAGTTCTTGAATGCTATGCTCCAACATGCTAGTGACCACATATATTTTCTCCATACTCCTGAGGATAGGGCCAGAAATATGCAGGACTTCTACCCTGTAGCACACTACTCTGAAGTACTGGGTGCCATAGATTGCATACATGCAGAAATTAAGGCACCACCCAGGGACCAGGGAAAGCTCTACATTAATAGAAAGGGCTTCCACTCTATTAACTGCCAAGTCATGTGTAATGTTAAGGGAATCATCTTGAACAGATGTGCTGGCAACCCAGGCAGTAACCATGACTGACATATTTGGCACACCTCCCAGCTGTATCAGATGTTCACTAGGGGTTATATCCCCAGAGTCATTTACTGGAGGAGGCAGGTTATGTACTGGAACCATGGCTGATGACACCCATCAGAAATGCACACACACATTTGCTGAAGAACTCTATAATGAGGCACATGCTCAAACCAGAAATATCATAGAGTGTGTGTTTGGGCTGCTAAAGTCATGGTTCTGGTACCTAGATATATTTGGGGAGGCCTGCAGTACAATCCACAGACATGTACTGAAATATTCACAGTATGTATCGTGCTACATAACATCATCCTGAGGAAACAGCTTCGGCAGGATCAACAAGGGGAAGGAGCACATGTCCCACCACAATGGTAAGGTCAACACAGCCACATGGAGGTGAGGAGTCAGAGGGAGAAGCAGCAGCTGCTGGGGGTGTAGGCAGAAGTAGGTGTGTTCAATATGCCCATGCATTGGCTAAGAGACAATGCATAGCACACTCACTCACTCACCAGCTAAGGGCCTAAAACCTTCCTCCTACACACATACATATAGTAACATTGATGCCAGGCAACTGTCACAACCTTTACCTCCCCATGTGTGGGCTGGGTACTGCTTGTATCAGACAGTGTCAACCCTGAACTAAAACTGTTGCAGCTACTGGATTTACAAGGTAAGTGTTGAATCTGCAGTGTATTGTGTAATAATATGAATGACTGGCATATCCTTGCATGTTGTTATTTGGTAGTGTAAGCAAGTAAAAGATGGGAGATTTGTACAGAAATTACCTTAACATGTGAGAACAGAGACTTACTTGACTTATATGTGTCCATTATTAAGTAGTAGGCCTTGGGTATCAAAGATTCACAGTCATACCTTTCAAAAGTAGTGATGATTACTGCATGCCCTCAGTTTAGCACCATAAGTTTGTACTGGAAAATCATTAAACAGAGAAGTTAGAAAGTAATGATACACATTGCAGTTTCAGACTTCACAACCCTCTCAAGATTATTAACAATAAAGATGGAAAAATTTTGATGCTATCAACTGTCTAACTTTCTAAGACCAATATAAGTCAAAGGTACAATTACCAGTTCAACATAACAAATGCAGATATACTAAGAGTTAAGTCAGCTATGCACCCTGAGCATCAGACGCAAAACTTATGTATCTCTAAATCCAAAAGATGCAAAACAGGGAAATGGTACAATTATCATTACTTACTCAGGGTATTGGGGGTGGGAGAAAGAAGCCTAGGCTGACACAGAAGTTCATTGAGTGTGTGTGAGTAAGAAAGAGAAGCAGGCAGAATTTGGATAAAACAACACATGGCCAGTGAGACAAAATGCATTTTAAGCTGCACTGCTGAACCATGTATCTGTTGTGTGTGTGTCTGTATGTGTCCTCCAGGTGAAACTGGTGTGTGAATGTCTGCATGAACAAACCAAGCTCTGTGCTAGCTCTACATCTTTTATGTTGGTCAGGTGTGAACCCTGCATGGTGGATGTAGCAGTTCATTTTTGTCGTCCCGATCATGAGAACTTGCTCTGCTAGGAGTTGCACTGGCACGTTCACACCCACGGTCAGATGCATTGCTGCTACCTGAACATGACCAATGTCTGCTGGATGAGCTCCCATCATGAGGATGCCCAGGACCATGAGTCCATGACCTGCCACATCTGGTGTGAACAGTTCAATCACTGATGGAGCAGTGGAAGTACTGCTACTATGGAAGCATGATCAGGCATGGCAACCTTGGCTAACAGAAGATGATGTGGCTGACCTATGCCCAAGAGGATGACATCCCCCTCCCAGCAGAAGTTCCATCATAGACACTGCTTATTCCAATGTGTCATACATTCGATCCATTGAATCAGCAACACAGTAGAGGCAGTCCTGCATGTCAGCCTGCGCCACATTTACAACCCTAAACATTTCTCTGGAGGACCTATGGGAATGTGCCTGTGCCTCCATTATGGCCCTAGATATATGTTGAGTGAAGTGTGAAAGGACACCTGGATTAGGTGGAAGATGGACAGCAGGCCTCCTCCAAGTAACCCTTATAACCCTCCTGCATGGCACCTTGCCCACACTTTGGCTATGGTCAGACTCAACGAGTACTGAAGCCACAATAACCACAAGGGAGGGGTGGCATAATGGTTAAGGTGCTTACCTTATAAAGACAAGGTGCAGGGTTTGATTCTCACAAGGGGGAAATAGCTAGGCTTGAAATGGCTCACAAGGGCAGTTAGTCTAGTACTAACCTATTTATACTACAGGGTAATTTGACCAGAACAATTCCCTGATCGATTGTCTTGCCCTCCACCTGTCCAATATCTGAGGTTTCACTGGAATGGATAGCTGGAGGCCTACTGGCTGTATCCAATGGAATTTCAAGTGATGGCTGTATGTCAACCTCAGTGTGAGATTTAACCTCTGCACCCCCCCCCGACTGTGCCTCTGTTTGGCCACCATCATCATCAGAGTCTGCTGATATTCTGATATCTGGTGGTAGAAGTCCTACACTTCCGCTGTCAGGATCACCTGTGATAATAAGCAACAAACACAGGAACAATTAATACATACACAATTATAGTCTAATATATGCTAACAAACTAACAGTGGTGCCACTATTAGACAGTACATGCAGCAATATATGTAACAGTCCTGACATCAACATCACACACTAAAATATTTATTTGAATTGCTCATGAGTACTGACATAAAAATGTTTGGCTTACCATGTGCAGATGATGATATTCTCTGTATGCCAGATGGTCCATGAAGATGTTAAGCAAAAGGTAAGGACAACATCATCACATTTAACAGTAACACAGGAGGGTAATACATTTTTCCCTTTGTATGTCCATTAACTATACTTTCAACAAGAACTTAGATGACAACTCCAACCTAACCCCATGTGTAATCAATCAGAATGCATTGTTAACTGTAACAATCTTCAATCCCCCCCAAAAAAAATTTTTCTTGTGAAACAGAAGTAATGTATTGATTTAAATTGTTTTACAATACAACAGTATTTAACAATTGAGATACAAAACCCTACCTGGAAGCTCCTCCTGGGACATGCTTGCTGTCCCTGAAACAGTAGCACCAATGTCAAGGACATGCTGTTCTGTACTCCTGACAGTGGAAAGAAACTCTTCATTTGGTGTTAGTGGTGGCTCTGTAGCAGCTCTCCCACTATCCATCTGATCACAGGCCACTGCAACTGCTCTCCTCCAATCAGATGGGATCACATTAGTGGCCCTATGGCACACCTGTTCATATGTCCTGCTGTGGCCACCCATTGCATTAACGTTTGCAACTATCTGCTGCCAAATTTGCATTCTGCCTAACACAATTCCATGTCCCCTCTCAAGCAGAAAGGCACCATGCCACCTAAAAGCTTCAACAATTACCTGATTCTCAGGGTCAGTGAAGGGTGGTTTTCAAGAATTGAGATAGCTGGATGTCATAGTCCTCGGTGTCCTAAAAGCCAACAGAAGGATAATTCAAATAAGTATCACATAAGCACAAAATAAATGTTCCCAGATAAAACAGAAAAGGTAACATATCAGTATTACCCACAGGAGAAACATAAAACAGTCTAGAGATCTGAAATATGAACAGCAGGCTGGATGCAAAAAAGGAGAGTAACAATATCAACATATCCTTCTTTGTGTCATAACAGAAATGCAGCTTTGCTCCCCCATCTCCAAAAGAACAGGCAAATTACATACTTTACTAACAAACCATCTTTGACATTCTAAAAGTGCTATCAAATGAACTGGCCCTGACACACATCTACAGATTTAACACAGAACATTCCATGTTAAGGTATTGCCAAACATGTATATCTGTGAAATGTCCTGACAAACATGCCCGTCCCATCAGTGCACTTCTAACTAATGCATACAGCTAAAAGTTTAAAAGCCTTTGCTAATCAAAAAAAAAAAAAAAAAAAAATATATATATATATATATATATATATATATATATATATATATATATATATATATATGGGTCCTCTTCAAATTACAACGCCAGTTCACCGACGCTGGAAGAGGAACGTGAAAGGACCGACAACACAGTTGACCGACATGCTGAAATCACGACAGCTGGAAGACCGACAAGGGGAACGTGTAAGCGTGACTTGGTAAGTATGCGCTAGTGAGGGATTTAGGATTAGGGAGCGGACAGGTAAGTGTGCAATAGTGAGGGATTTAGGGTTAGGGTGTGTGAAAGGTGAGTGTGCGGTAGTGTCGGTGTTAGGGTTTGGGTAATGTAAGTGTGTGTTAGTGACGGGTTTATGTTTTAGGGTGGGTTAAGTAAGTTAGGAATAGGGTGCAGGTATCACTATGCTGTTACAAATTATCTACTATGCCTTGAATATTTTTGAGCAGCACTTCTTCCTTTGAATCTCAATGTTAAAGGTTTTGAAAAGTCAGTGTAAAAAAGTGTAAAAATAATTGTAAAGGCGGTAACAAGGGAAAAAGTTATGAGTCAGGTTAACTTATTTATCAAACGTTATTTCCACTTTCAATATAATAGTTATTTTTATTTTCCAATATAGGTTCATTTCCAATTAACCTCCTTTTTCAAATATTCCCTTTTTCAAATATTTTTGCTCTCCCCCTCACTATTTTGCCTCCACTTAACATTGTGCAAACATGGTTGCATTCATATTGTGGTTATGGCCACACCAGTAAATGCAATAACTGGAATTCATGGGAAGCACTAGTAAATTTTAGTAGAGGAGTGCGGGTGGACATGGCTCTATAGAGAGAAATATGCATGTTAGAGGGCGCAGATAGATAGTGTGAGTTGGACTCCTATATGATGTTGTGGTGTACAGAGGTCCGGCAGGGTGTTTTGGACTCTCCCAGGGGTCATCCTGGTAGGGCAGTGCAGTTCCTGAGGGTTTGAATCTGAAGTTTCAGTCCTGTCCCAGTGTCACTGTGTGGCCACCACATCATGAGCCACACTGGCATCCAACACACCAGGGAGCAGTGTAGGCACATCATTAAACCATTGGTTGAATGAAAGGGGACATTCTCAACACAGTATTGAATGAGTTGTGTCCGACAAGACGTCCCACAGTTTGATAAGGTCTGCAAAAAAGTGTAACTTAAATTTCTTTTCTAAGTTCTTCTATGTAAATTCTTTTCTTCTTTTTCACATTTTTCACTCTATGCATGAAGCAAGCAAGAAAGCAAGGTATGTAAGTGAATGCAGCAGAAAATAAGAAAATAAGTGCTATTTAAAAGTTAAAAGTTTTTAATTAGTTGTTTATAGAGGAGTATGAAATATCCCAGCATGCAATGCAAAGCTAGCAAGCAAGCATGCATGCATGCATTAACAATATTAACACAGGGTCAAAAATCATAATTCAATAGACCATACAATTCACAACAATACACAAACACACATACAACAATTCTCTATATTTAAATATTATTATTTCTTCAGTATTATTATTAAAAAAAGTAGTACTGGAATGTAACTGTACATAATGTGCTGCCTTGTGTATAATTCAATATAGTGTGTGTAATGTTTAATTACTTTCTACTCTGCAATCTATGTAGTGTGTGTGTTAGAGCTGTATTGTTGTAAAGAGCTGTATAACTGTATATATCATGGTAATTTTTTTATCTTTTATTCTTTTGTCTCTTTTTTTCTCTTTTTTCATTCTTACCCTTAGATCTCTTTTTTATTCCACATCATCCATGTGTACCACATCACTGAATATTACATCACACACACCACAAGCACACACACAGCAGAGGGAGGATCAGGGTGGAACTTGGGAGCCACACTGGCTGCACTGCCTCTGCTGCTCTGCCTTGCTGCTCCTACACTACCTGTGCCTTCACGTAGTATGGCCTGCAGTGCTGGTGCAGTGGGGAAGGGTGTGAAGCAGGTGATGTCAGGAGATCATCAGATGCCAGGGAGTAGGTAGGTGTTGGTGTGGGGTCACCATTTACCATTGGTGTACACCTATATACATACATATACACATTACAAAATGTTTCACACAAAAGCAGCACCATGGCCTATATATGCCATGCCAAAATGCCAAAACACCTGTTCCCATAATAAATAAAAATATCTAAACTAATACTCTCTGTTTTAAAACTTTTAATTAAATTTGTAGTCTGTTTTTCAGCAGCATCACTTGTCGAAGAACCACCAATCCACCTTTTCATTTCTGTAGAATCTTCTATGTGATGTCATGATGATGATTCTAGTACTTTTTGATAACCCCAAACACTCCCAGAGGTAGTTGTCCCTAAATGCCTTATATATAATAAATATCTCTCTCTTAAATATCTAAGAGACACTTCACAACTTCAGATATTTTTTTCTTAGTCAATACCTAGGTTTTTTTCACATCATGGATGTGCCCTTAGTATATTTCCACTGTACTTTTTTTCAGTTTATTCATGTTTTGTTTTAGGGGTTTTATATTGTTATTCCATATACTCAAGTTTGGATCTAATGTAATAAACAGACAATGACTTCATTATGTTTGATTTCTTAGACCTTATAAACATTTTATATACAGCCTAGTAAGTTCTATAACTATCATTAGCCAATTGGTTGATATGATTAGAAAAATTCATAGCTGAATCTACCCATATACCCAGGTCCTTAAATGAGTCTACAGTTTCAATCACTGTGTGCTGTATTAAATATTCACCTTTCAGTTTATGTCTCCCAAATCTCATATATATAGCTTTTGATGTATTTATCAACATAGTATTCTCCTGTGCCCAAATGGTCAATTTCGTCAAATTATTTTGCATACACACCTTATCTGTAAAACTTGTAATCAGTTTAGCCAATTTCAGGTCATCAGCATATAAACTGTAGAATCCATCAGATGAAAAAGTAAGGTCTGAAAGATACAATCTAAACAAGTAAGGACCTAGTACAGAGCCCTGTGGGACATCTTGACAGTAACCAAGGATTTCACCTGTCCAGTTGCTGTGTCCTATTTCTAAGCCATGCAGCTATCCATCTTATCAACAGTACATCAATTCCTAGTTGTACTAATTTATTGATCAGTGTTTTGTGCATGACCCTGTCAAATGCTGAAGTTAAATCTATATAAATCACAGCACAATTTTTCATTCATAGCTGCTATTATATTGTTATAGAACATCATGTTACCGGTGGTAATAGATCTATTTTCAACATATGCATGCTGATAAATGGTCTCAAGTTCCCAGCTATCCACTTCTGACAATAACGTATCCAATATTACCTTCTCCATTATTTTTCCACAACATGAAAGTAGACTTAAGGGTCTATATGATTCTGGGTTTGTCCTACTCCCCTTTCCCTTAAAGACTTGTTTAATAAGTGCATGTCTCCAATCTTGAGGACTCTCCCTATATTTATATGACCTAGTGAATAATAGATGGAATGGCAGTGTAAGTTCTTGCTTAAGTGTTCTCAGGTCATTGTTACTTATTCTGTCTCCTCTCTGAGCTTTGTTTGGATCCAGTTTGCACAGTTCTTTTTCAATATAATCTAATTTGATATCAGTATCTGGAGTTACCTGGATTTCACTAGGACAACTTACCACCCCTTTTGTGGAGCCAAACTGTTTTGCATAAGATTTTGTAAATATATCTATAATCTGTTGTGTCTGAGAATAAATTTTAGAATCTGCACACAGTTTATCAATTTGTGTATCTTTACTCCTTCCACATCTTATGTATCTGTAAAAAGGTTTCCTATTATGCTCAATATCTTTATAAAAATTTTCTTCAAATTTTTCTTGATCTTGTCTAACACTATGCTTAATCTGTTTGTCCAGCTCATTTATTTCAGTTTTCAAAGTTGTATTTCGACCTCTCTTCCATTTCTTATATTATTTGGCTCTCACCTTAATCAGGTATATTGTTCTTATGGAAATATACCCCCCTGATGTTGTGTGCCTAGAGCCTGATGTTAAACATTTTTTTTACTTTTTGCACTCACTTTTTCTTTCAAAACCTTCCACATTCCATCTGCTCTCCCTCATGGTCTGTAGGAGAAGAAGATGTCAAGCACTCCAGCTGCCAGTGGAGTAAGGGGACAGTGATGACAATCCAGTGGGGAGGACTCGATTCTCAGTGTCCCCAAGCTTGACGGGCATGAGCCTGGGTTGTCCCCTCCCTCACCCCAATCATGGTATCCCCAACCCTTTGTGTCCCTCACCATCCCTGTCTCCTGTCTTGTTTGTCTTGTTTGTTTGCATTTGCTTCCTCAGCCACCCAGCTTACATGGCCAAGACATACCTACGTTCCTAAGCCAGCAGTCCTCTCTTGCTGAATTAAAAAAAACTGAATGGGCACCTGTCCTACAAAAACAAAAATCATTCCATACATAGCTGTCTATTTTGCACATGTCTTCTTGACACATTTGATTGTGTCCAATTGGCTATACAACATGATTGCATTGTTACCACTCTGGAGGTGACAGTCCAAAGTCAGCTGATATTCTGCACATATGATCAGTTTTTAATGTTGAAGAAATGGATAGCTATGTTTTCTCCTACCTCCTTCCTGCACATTCCTGTATTGATTTCCCTTTGTTCTTCCCCCTTCTTGCTTCCTATTTTACCACGTTCCTATCTACCACATTTTAACACCTTTAATCTGGTCAAAAAATGCAATCACACACAACACACATAAGCAGCAGAAAAAGCAATGGATGCATTCTCTTTTTGGACACTATGTTTGCTGGATTTGCATCATGCAATGCCAGCAACAGTGAGCAGAAGTACAATGTCATAGTTATCTCAGCACAATCTGCTTAACCCCACTGCACTATGCCAACATACAGCAACACATGTACTATAAAGAATTAATTTCATTGCATTAACACTATTTATTTAAAAGTATTTAAAAGTATTAGATCCACCTAGATTCAAACCCAGTATCATCTGTGCTCAAAAAGAAATGTGGCAATGCATTTGCACCTGCTGCCTGTTTCATAGACGCAATACTAACTCTCAGACTATGCAGTTCATGTTTGCACACTGCTTAACTATGCACAAACAGGGAAAAGGAATGGAAATGAGTATTTTGCATGTGCAAACACTTTGCTAACCGTCGCACAAACCCACTGCTTGCTGTGTTATTGTAAAGTAAATATCATAATGTATTACTATCCATTTCCTGTATATGACATGGAATTACATGTGGAAACATAACAAACTGAAGACCCCATCTCACAATATGTCACATATTTACAATACAGCCATGTGTTGCCTCCTCCCAAACACTGAAAACCTGATGTCTCAGCACTTTTTTACGCATATATCACCTACACTACAGAAATTAATATCAAATGCTGCACGATATGCAATGCACATCAATTTGTTAACATAGAGCTTTAGAACTATTGACCCATAAGCCTAAAAAGCCTTATCTGCTAGACTAGGGAAAGAATCAGCATGGACTTTATCCCCAAGCACATAGGTGACTTTCAACACACTTGACCTGACCCATTTTGGTTTTGTCAAGGGTATATCTTGCTTATTAAACCTAGTGGACTTCTTTGATATTGACCCCAAAAACCTGGATGAGGGATAACAGGGCATACTGCCTATGTTGAGTTATCCATGGCCTTTGACACTATCCCCTATTTAGGTATTATAGAGAAAATCTCCCATCTGGGGATTAATCCATACATTACTAGATGGATAGCCAACTGGCTCACCAACATAACACACACTGTCAAAGTTGAGGACTGCACCTCCATCACTTGACCACTTACCAGTGGAATACCACAAGGATCTGTGCTGGGCCCTAAACTGTTTGGAAGATATTTCTCTGAAGTCCAGACAAAGGTAGATGGCCTGTGGCTTACCAAGTTTGCAGATGACTGTCAACTGGATGCAGGCATATAGATTCCCCCAACTATGTTAACATATTACAGAAGAAGGTGACATAGAGAAATGATTGGTGCCAAACTCACAGACTGAACCTTAAAGCAAAAAAAAAAAAAAAAAAATGACTCATTGTCTCCTTTAGCAATGAGGTACCCTGATAATTATAATATACGTAGCACCCCTCTATGCTCAAACACAGTGTTGTAAGACCTGGAAACATATGTCAATAGAAATCTACACTTCAATCATTATGTGATCATAGTGGTGAGACTCACATTCTACATTGCGAACCTCATAAATAAAGCCATCACATCCAAGACAAGGAACATCATAGCTCTGCTGTACTCTACTCTTATCAGACCACTAATTGAGTACAATGCTCCCTTCTATCTGTACTTCACCAGACACCTGCAACAACTGGAGAAATCACAGACATTTGTTACTAGGAGAATCCAGAGCCTCCAAAACATGACATACATGGAAAGAATGAAAGACCTGTCACTGTATTCAGTATCATGCAGGCTGTTGAGAGGTGACCTAGGCCTGGTCTACACAGCACTCTCAGACCCTACCCTACTGAAAATGCTGGAAATCTGCAAATCAAATGGGACAAGAATAACTTACTCCAGGGATCTCAACCTAGTCTATGACATAAACAACATGGTCAGGAGAAAGATATATTTCTCAGAGATTACTACTCCTGTGTAGTAGGCTCCCACTGCATGTGAAGCAGGGTTCCTCAAATACTCTATTCAAGAGCAACCTTGACAACTGGAGGGGTGATTTTAAATTCACCCACTAGGGTGGCACCTAGGCCCCTTATGGACAGAGTAATTTGGTGCTGATCACAAAATCAATGAACTACCAACAACCATCTAACTATGCTCAATAAGGGTACTTGTGTTTTTATACAGCTATGCTTGTAAATGCCTGAGGGCCATTAGGCTAGTAACCACCTATGAGTCTATGAAGCTATGAACCTATGGAGGACTTCCCAACATGCCCTGCAGATGTTTCCACTATAAGTTGACCTGTAGTCTTGTCAAAGTCAGACTTGTGCCATGATGCTTGCATAAAGTACTGAGTTCTGTAGTCTCTGTACTTAGGTAGGGGTTCTGTTCTCACTTCAGTCAACTGTTTGTGTGTGTGTGTGTGTGTGTGTGTGTGTGTGTGTGTGTGTGTGTGTGTGTGTGTATATGTATATATATATATATATATATATATATATATATATATATATATGATTCTGTATAATTTTGTTGAAGGTAGCTTTGACTAAAGTACAAATGATTAAAAAATGTGTGTGTGTGTGTGTGTGTGTGTGTGTGTGTGTGTGTGTGTGTGTGTGTGTGCGTGTGTGCGTGTGTGTGTGTGTGTGTGCATGCGTGTGTCTGTGTGTGTGTGTGTGTGTGTGTGTGTGTGTGTGTGTGTGCACAGCCATAAGAGCAGAAGTGTGTATCCTACAGTTACTGCTCCAATCCCATGGATTGACAGTATTTTGATACTTGCACATGCCTAGATGTCTATTTCATGCAGGCCTCCCAACCTCTTTTCTCCAACATTGCCTGCTGATGTTATCCACTATAAGTTGACCTGCAGTCTTGTAAAAGTCGGACGTGTGCCATTGCGCTTGTGTAAAGTACTGAGTTCTGTAGCCTGTGTATTTAGATAGGTAGGGATTCTATTATCACTGCAATTAACTGGTGTGTGTGTGTGTGTGTGTGTGTGTGTGTGTGTGTGCACTTACTTGACATCACAGAGTGCCTTTTACACCACCATGTAGGACACTGTTATTTCCATATTCTCCTTACCAGATACCACTGATGTCATCCGCTATATCTGATCTGATAAAGTGTTGCCTCAGACAATCCAAGCCCGACTTGAGCTGTGGAGCTTGTCTTAAATATAGAGTTCTGTAGTCTGTGCACTTAGCTAGGGGTTCTATTCTCACTGCAGTCAACCGGGGTATGTGTGTGTGTGTGTGTGTGTGTGTGTGTGTGTGTGTGTGTGTGTGTGTGTGTGTGTGTGTGCACTTGCTTGACATTACAGAGAGCCTTTTACACCAGCATGTGGGACACTGTTATTGCCATATTGTCCTCACCAGGCACTGCTGATGTCATCGGCTATATCTGATTTATGGATTTGCAATATTCCCACTAGAGCAGTGTCAGAGACTGGCTTGGAGGCCAGGCAGAAGTCAACTCATCCTACACGATACAGGTTACAGTGACATGGATTTCAGTCTATCCACATATATCATAGCATGGTTTGTATGCACTGTTTTTTCTTGGTGAGTAACCCGTGTGGTCTCTCCAGCTGCTGCATGTATTTGTTGAGGTACATGCATAAGAGAGCATTGTACTTTATATTAGTGTTCTGAGAAAGTTCAAGTACAGTGCTGTAATATAATCCTGAGATCTGAATAAGATGGTGTGACTTATGATGTTCATAACGTAGGCTTTCAATACCAGTCTGGACACTTGGTCGATGTTCAGAATGCTATGTATGTTTCTTCCCAGTGCTTGCATCACTAGGTCTCAGCATAGCAGGACTGTTGTCAATGTTGTAATTAGCAGGGAATTTCAATTTGTAAAAGGCCAAAATAAAGACACATTTTTGCATTTATTTGTAGACTGTGTGACTTTTTCACTAATTATTTGCCTGTGTTAGCCCCTCTTGTAGTAAGTTATCATCATAGGTGGACTCAATGATTGGCCCTGGTATGTAAGAATCAGTAAATGTGGTAAGCCAAAGGCAGTAAACTTTAGCTAGAACTGTTGAGAAATAGATTCCAAATACTAAAGGGCTAAGCACAGATCCCTCAGGTACACCAATGGTGATGGATGTACTGGTACAGTTTGATTCACCAGCTTTCACAGTATACGTTCTGTCAGTGAGCCAACTGGTTACCCATCTAGTGACATGAGGTTTATTCCCCAGCTGAGAGAGTTTCTCAATGATCCCTGCATATGGGATTGTGTTCATACCAGTGTGCACTGCCCTTCCTTTATCCACATCTATCACACAAAATCAGTGGGCTGTGAGGTAGACCAACATGTCATCATGGACCTTTTCTAAGTGGATACTAGTAATATCCAGGCTGTGTGCAACAGGCCTGTGTCAGTTGTTAATGCTACATCATGTCTGTTACATATGTTGCATGCCCTCAAAGAGGTCAAGAGCATGCATGATATCAACAGCCTTTTGAACTTGAAAAGCACAAGGCATTTGACACAATTCACACTGAGGTATTTACTTATTAATGTCAGATGTGGCCATATACATCTATATCACCAAGTGGGTAGACTAGTGTATCACATACATGGCATCTAAATATGTTGAAGTGTGAAGTGACCTATATCTCAGGTCTAGTGATCAGGTCCATACATTAGGACTATCTACTAGGACCTTTCCTGTCCATTATTTAAGTGATGGACATCACAAATGACATACACATCCTGTGTCCAAACAGCTGCCTGAAGGACTACAGGTTCTGGGTAATCATTGACTCCAACTGTAATATTAGTATACTACAGACAGTATCAACACACAACAAAGATTACTGCCACAACAATGACAACACCTGCAATGACAAGAAAACATGAGGGGATTTGTTATGTCAGGAAAACACACAACCCAAGTATAATGTAGACATCACATCCTATAATCATACCAATAAGTATGTGACCTGTGTCCTTGAGTAGATGGTAGGTGGAACATCCATCACCATGTGGTCACAGTGCTGACTACTCCCTTGTATGTAACACAACTAGTGAGTATGTGAAGGACATTCAAATGAGAGGCCATAATACATCCATAGTTCACAGCCTTCGTCACACCATTAACTGAATACAATGCACCCTTCTTAATGTACCTCGCTACACATCTTCCATTAATCTCTAAATGAAGTGCACCATCTTTGTCACAGTGAGCTGTCACACATCTTATTGGCCATACATAGCTATTCTTTTTGTGGCATAAACATTACTGTTTGATGGTGAGGAACCCCCATTAAGTTGTTACATCAGATGCATGTATGCTACCTGTTCTGGTGATGCACACAGTACATACATATCTGTTTGACAACATTAATGGCATAGGTAACATTCATGACAGTGTGGATTGTGCTATATATATTATATAGATATATATATATATAGGTATATATATATATATATATATATATATATATATATATATATATATATATATATATATATATATATATATATATACACACACACACATATATATATATATATATATATATATATATATATATCTATGGGTCTACTGCTTTTAATCGAATACCACTTATTCGAAAAAGAGCAGTAGTCCGTTCAGTTACATGAAAGTGCACTTATTCGAAAGTGCACTTTCGCAAAACTTGTTTCAACAAACCAGTAAAAATATATATAAAAAAAAAACAGAAAACACTTTATAACATTACATTGAATGGGGGGCTCCACCCCCCACCCCCCGATGTGGGGGGCTGTGACCCCCACACCCCCTACTTATATATACCAACTACGAGATCGCACTACAGTGGGGAACAGATAAATTCCCTATTCCCCATTGTTGTGTGCCTTGGTGCCTCAGTTTCCCTGAATGGTTCGTTGAACCGTGCTTCGCGGAAGTGCACTTTCGCTTAAGTTCACTTTCGTGTAACCGAGGTTCTACTGTTCATTTTCGAACAAGTGGATTTTCAGTCTTATACAGTAGACCCATATATATATATATATATATATATATATATATATATATATATATATATATACATATATACATATATATATATATATATATATATATGTATATATATATATATATATATATATATATATATATATATATATATATATATATCTGTGTTTATATATATATATATATATATATATATATATATATATATATATATATATATATATATATATACCATGCAGTTAACTAGCCTGTATTGATCATGATGTCACTTATAGGTTATAGCAGTGTCCCTCCTAACACCTCCAGCAGATGCTACGGTGCCAGGACAGTGTGCCTGATTGCCCTCACAGAGTGTGAACATATCATAATGGTTGTACTTGTTTGTGGAGTATCATCTCTGATCACTCTAAATCACATATGTTATGTCAGAGGCATGGGATTGCTAGTGGGATTATTCTTATATTGTCCATGATTGTGCTTGTTTCATTTAATGTTGTCCATGAGCCTTTACCTGTTTTCCACTTGCTGGAGAGCTCTGCTGTGATTGCACTCATATTCAGGCAAATCAATTTGCACAGCTTCACAATATGCATAAGCACCCTACCCCAATTGTATGAAACATTCCTGATAGATGTCCTTTGCATTATTCATGTAAGGATGCTTATCTGACACAGACATCTTATTATGTCACCTTGTGTGACAGTCACATAAGTATTTTCACTGTGCAGTCCCTACTGTACTAGATTGATATGTGATTGGTGTTGCTGCTACAACTGTCTTCCATTGACATGCCCTCTTCTGCTGTACATTAGGTAGTTTGACCTGTCCCCTTTCCCTGTGTTCATTCCTACAATTCATCTGTGTGTTGCTGTTCAATACACACACTTCCACTGAGTGTTTGTTTTACATGGCAGTCCATGTACTCTTACAGATCATTTACACAGCTTCAGTACAGAATGCCAGGAATGGGAGTTTACAATAATCTGCACTGTAGATACACTGTCCTGTACTGTGTTTGGGCCATATACTTAACAATCATACTTTTCAACTATCCAGATTTTCACAGACTGTCTAGATTTTTGCCTTTATATTTTTTGGCGTGTTCCTTATGAAATTTGTGTTTTTCTGTCATATCACTGGGATGATCTCAGGACTGATATGACTCAATAATTACATACATTTGAGTTTCAGACTTCAAATTCTTCAGAACATGAATCTTAACACAAACCACTAGTTTTTCTAGCACATTTCTAAAGAATAAATATGTCAAATATGTCCCTATTTCTGGTCGTTGTCCCCCAGTATGTTGGCAGTTGTCCAGATGTCTTGCACTAAGAGATTGAGAGCTATCTGTTAAGTCCTGGTGATCATTGTGGCATTCCATGCAAAACTGCGGACCTTCAGTGCTCTGATTTAAACATGATTACTATCTTTGTTCACTTACATGGTTTCCTGGCCGGCAACACTGTTGCCAGCAATAAAACATCACTTATTTACATTTAAATTCAGTGTATGGCATGAATACGCAATGTGCACTGTTGCTCACCTCAAATCACCGCACACATGTGTAAACTCCCTGTAGGCCTCATGCGAAGCCTACACAGAGTTCATTGAATCCCAGGGAATGTCCTTTTCCATTATGAGAAACTTTTCTCAGATCCTTTTCATTTTCCTTTTATGCTCGATTTAGTTATCTAACTTTATATACATTCAGCATAGGCTTTTGTTTTCATTCACCATCTAATCCTTTTTCATCCTAAGTCATTTCCTATTCTAGTCTTTTTCCCTTGAACCTACTACTGGTATCCTATCCTTTGTGAGATCCCCTTTCACTTTTGCTTTGTAATTAGTTTTATTTATAGAAAAGTCACCCTTGGCACTGTAAAGCCTACCCTATGTCTTCAAAATATAAGAAAAATAATAAAAAGACCAGTTTTGCCCATAAACTGTATGAGATCTGCATAGCCAATGGTCAACTACACATGTTTAGAATACCGTGGCAAGACCACTAGGCACATAGTTAAAATGGTCCCTGTGTTATGTATCTATACAATATTAACTTGCTAAAAGACAGTGCTAAAGTGCATCAACCTTGCTGAAGATGCATTTACGCAAAACCAGAACAGAGCTGATGGACTCAAAGGTTCAGCAGGTAAAGTTAGCAAAAGATGATATAGTCTGGAGGACATCAATAAAATTTAGC
Organism: Protopterus annectens; assembly: GCF_019279795.1. Lineage (NCBI taxonomy): Eukaryota > Metazoa > Chordata > Ceratodontiformes > Protopteridae > Protopterus > Protopterus annectens. Next base: position 292,400,699 of record NC_056732.1, on the reverse strand, counting down.
AATGTTTACAACCCACTCAAGTAATGAAATGCATTAACGATGCCAACATTTTTACTTGTTTCGCAAATGAAAGCCTAATAACAAATTTCAACCTCAGAAGCTTCCTAAATAAAATATTTGAATTCCATGCTACCCTGGCCACCTACTCTCCTGACATAGCTAATGGAAACCTGGTTAAAGCCCCATATCAAAGGCTCTGAAATTACAACTAATGGTTACAACATCATAAGACAAGATAGACTAAACAAAAGAGGTGATGGTGTAGCTATTATGTTCAAAATCTCTCATATAGTTGAAAAACTGAACTGTACTACCCCAGACATCCCCAGTGCAGAAATACTAGTCTCATGCCTGAAATGTAACCCTCAAAAAGCCATTATTTGTATTGCTGTATACCTACCTACTGCAAACAACCTTCCCAGTATTGAATCCCTCCTATCTTGGTCTGCTTCCTCTTTCAGCTAGGAAACTATAATCCTAGTGGACTTTAACTTTGACTGGCTCTCTTGCTCCTCTACATGCCCCACTAACGTCATTAACCTATACAACTTCACCCAAGCTGTCAACAGCCCCACACACAGTGACAAACATTCTAAAAAACAGTAAATACTCGTGTGGATACTAACAAACAAGCCTAGCCTGGGGCACCAAGCTGGCTTCCTATGTATCACACTAAGCGACCATGCTGCCACATTCCTAGTTAGGAAAAGAATTCAGTCTCATACATACATACCAATCAAATACACCTGAAGCAAATAATTTTCTCCCCTGATACAGTCTATCTACTACTTCAACATTGTGACTGTCCCCATTAAAAACTCTGCAACTTGACCTTGCAGTAGAATATTTCAATAATAAATTCCTTGAAATCTTAACTAATCTAGCCCCCATGAGGAAAATACATACCAAAGCTAGACAATTACATGGCTGTCTAATGACACCAAGTCACTAATCAAACAAAGGGACAAAGCCTGGTCATGTTACCATACCAACAAAAATAAAAATTATTTCACCATATTTAAACAATTTAAGAAACCAAACAAAGAAAAGCATTTCCAGTGACAAAAAAACTTACTTTCAATCCACCCAGCAAAAATACCCAAACAACCCACAAAAATTCTGGAAAAACATCAACTATTTCCTTAACCCTGGAAAAACCACCACCCCTGCTCCCTTGTAACACCTCTGAGCTCATAGCATCAAAACTTAACTCCCATTTTATTAACTCTATCACCACCCTCCTAAGCAACAACCACTTCTGCCTGCTAATTGTACCCCCACCACCAATAACACAAATGTTTTCTCCCTCAAACCCATACAGACTATGTACATAAAAAACTCCTATGTAAACTAAAACCCTGCTGTCTTGCTGCAGACCAACTACCCAATGAATTCCTAAAAATAGCTATTCCATCCAAAGTTTACCCCATTGCCATCTTAATCAATTGCTCCATCGATGAGCACTACATCCCCCCACCTCTGGAAAATTTCTTACATCATTCCCCTTCACAAGGGAGGTCCCTCTAGAGAAATCTCAAATTATCAACCAATTTCCATCCTCTCCCCTATAGCTACAATGTTAGAAAATGTATCCACAAACAGCTACTAAATCACCTGACCACTAGCAACTTGCTATCTCCCTCACAGCATAGCTTCAGGCCCAAGTATAGTACAAACACTGGCCTAATAACCTTCACCAATACTATTCAACATCTCAAAAATGAAGGACAATTGGTCTCTGCAATTTTTCTAGATATGTCAAAAGCCTTTGACACCATATCTCATCAATTGCTACACGACAAACTTGCAAACTACAATCTCAACTCATCATCACTAACTTGGTTCCAAAGCTACCTGTCAAACCATCACCAATCTACTAAATGGGAAATCAATCTATATCCTCTTCTGCCTGTATATACTGGAGTACCCCAAGGATCCATACTTGGGCCCCTCCATTTTATCATAGTCACCAACAACCTAAAGTCTACCACCCAACATGTAACAATCATCCAATATGCTGACGACTCCTCACTAATCTGTTCAGCCCCTTCTTCCTGGACATAGAAACGTACCTCTCCAAGCATCAACTCATCCTAAACCCAAATAAGACTAAGTTAATGATTTTCACTAACAAATCACCCAAGTTTAACCCTCTACCCCACTCTATCTACTCCTCCACTGAAACAAAAATTAACCCAACTATTCAGACCAAACTCCTAAGAGTTACAATTGATAACAAACTAAAATTTGATACACACATCTCCATAACAATCAAAAAAGTCCATGCCAAACTAGGCACCCTCTACAGGGCCAAACCTTACTTCACTCAGCAAGCCAGACTAGCCAGTGCTAGAGCCCACTTACTATCTACCCTACTCTATAGTTCACATATTTTCACCAACCTACGCAAGACTGGCTTTAATACTCTAGAATTCTGCTACAACAAAATAGCTAGGTTTGCAGCCAATCACCACCACAAAACACATCATTGCTGTTCTCTCCAGCATCTCAACTGGCTGGAACTTCTCAACCTGTTAACTTTAAACCAGCTTACCATTGCTCACAAAGTCTTACACAGCCCCAACAACTGCCCTGTCCTCGCCAACTTGGTCCAACTCAACATTAACTGCAGGTATCTTAGATCCTCTGACGAATTACTACTAATAATTATCCAGTCACACAGCTATTATGGTGATTCCCTTTATTCAAATAAAATATTCAAGGTTTGGAACACTCTACCTGAGCTCATCCATGCAAATACTGACTTCTCTTCTTTCAAAAAAAGTCTAAAGGAATATCTCACCAGCAGATGGATCTGCCCTTGTATTTCAACTGGGTAACACCTTCCTAATGCCTTCTCAACTCTGCACTCTCCTTCACCTCAATCAACTACAAGGTGTTTGCCAGTTGAGTTTCTGATAAACATGTTTGTACTATTGTAAATTTCAGTATAATGTTCCTAGAACTATTTATTTCTGCATAGCGTCTTTGATTATTGTACTATTGGACTGTGACTTTTTAACTACTGTACTGTTGTATTGTGCTTTATTAGCTACTGTTTTCTTATTAATTGTTTTGCTTGTAATTGTTAATTTGTCTGGAGCTTTTCTCCCTGACTCTCTGCTGAAAACAGGCTACTTGCCCAGTTGGACACTACCTGGTTAACACATGTAACTAAATATATTGCTTGTGAAGCATGTACTACCGGTATATTTTGCAGCAAAGAAGGCAAGGTGTTTACCTGGAGATGACCAATGTGGAGCATTGCATTTGTGTGAAAACTATGCATGGCTTCTTGAAATTATACACTGGGGACTGTGAATTTCCATTTCCTCAAGGTATAGAACCTTCAAATTTAAGTAATGGGGGACATGGGGAAATCTTCCACAGATCTCAAATATATGAATTTCAGTTTGAATGGCTGTTTTCATTCAAAAGCAGAGTTGAGATGAAAGTTAAGGAAGAGATGTACTACAGACATTATTATAACTGAATAAAAGAGAAATGAAGAATGACTTATTATCTAAATCCATATCATGTTGTTTTGTATGCAAGCATGTGAAATTATGTGTCATCATGGGACAAAAAAAAAGGTATAGACAACATGCCTGATGTTGTCTTCTAGTGTTAGTTCTTTACATTGACTAAATTCATAAGTCTGGACTTTTCAGATTACAAAGAAGTTTGTTGATCACCATCTGCATATCATGGTGTACATAAATAATGAAATCACTGAAATTCAAAGCATTAGTTTTAAATGTAAAGTCAATTTAATCTTAGCTGCAAATGTGGAGAACTTGTTTCTAGGAAACACTCTGGGGTTGTAGGTGTGCACATTCAGTCATGGTTCAGAAGATGAACAAATGATGATTCTCTTGAAGAAGGTCTGAGGGATTACACATAAAGAGAAATAAAGAAAAAAATAGAGCATACGTCCTCGGGTCTATATTACATATCCGAACGCTTAAATGTTTGAATCGCTAAAGAGCAACCATTAGCGATCAAACATTTAAATGTTCGAATATGAATAAAAATTAAAAAAAAAACTAAAGGGTGTAAGCAGGGGGGCAAGCACCCACCATGTGGGGTGCTGTGCCTTTCACACCCCCACTACTTAAATATACCAACTCCAAGATCACGCTACAGTGTAGGGAATGGGAAATTTCCCATTTCTGCACTGCAGTGCACTGAAGTGCAATCTCAGAGTTGGTATATTTAAGTAGCGGGGGTGGGGGGTGCAGGGGGCTTGCCCCCCCTGCTTAAACCCTTTCCTTTTTTTTTTTTTTTTTTTTTTATTGTTTTGTTACATATTTGAACATTTGAATATTTGATCGCTAAAGGTCGATCTTTAGCGATTCGAACATTTAAACGTTTGGATATGTAATATAGACCCAAGTCCTCTTGTGTGATTAAAGAAATTACTAACAGAGAGGGAAAAAGAAAGGCAGCCCATTTTTAGGGCTGGACTCCTAAAGTTAAAGAAGGAAAGTGGAGTGCTTAGCAATATGGATGTGGTCAGGAAAATGGCAGGTTCCAGTAAAATGGAGGGCAGACTATTAGAGTGATGCAATTTTATTTGGTTGGAAAGAAAGGGGGAAAGTCCATGAGGACCAGTCAAAAGAATGGGCTCTGGAATATAAATGGAGAAGAGAATGGGGTCCTGTGGTGGTACTGGGTTGCTGAGGTAAAAGAAGTGGGGTAGATGAGCCCAGTAATGCAGCTGGACTGTCATAGATCTATTGGATTAGGGCATGCCTCCAGCTGGTCACAATATGCAGTGGGCCTTGCAGATAAAGAAGGAAAAGAGGAACTGAAGACCGGCATAACCATAATATTTTATGCACTAGCAATGTGCATATAGACATGTTGTTTGCTTCATCCTGGAAATAAAGCTCCACTACAATACAGCAATAATCTGTAAGGGAGGTATAGGAAAGTAAGGCAGCACTAAAGAACACATTTATAAAAATATATTTGATTTCCCTACATTTGATTGTGTGGGCATAATTTGAGTTACACTTTCAACTCCAAAAAGTGTAACTCTAAAACCATAAAAAAAAAAAAAAAACAGCAAAAAGTCCTTTTTGTAGGTGGCAGCCCCTCATCTACCATTATACATACCAACTGTAGTGTTCTGCTACGTTAAAGAAAAGGGAAAAAAAATCCTGAACGTGCACCACCAGCTTGCACAGTGAAACAGCTTCTGGTTAAATAATCTGTAATATTCATCTTTTGCTAAAAAGGCCAATTATTGAACAAGCCACAGCATGGTAAGTAAATAAGAATGTCAAAAAAAAAAAAAAACAGTTTGTTGCCCAGAATTAAAGTTTGACTTGAGGCATCTCCACAGATTTCATAATTTTACTTTCTTGAAAGTTAAAGCACATTTCAGTGTTAGCTTAGTCACACTTTGGAGGAAAAGTAACGATCCACTGTAACAGATGTGTTCTATTTAACACCCTTAAGCTATTAGCTGTTTCATTGCTGGCTGCTTCTGTCAAACGCTGTTCACTTGAAAAAGATTGACTAAAAGTTCTTCAACCAGACTTTATACCATTTTTATGTGGGGGCAAAGACTTACTCCATCCACATGCAAGACCTGCATCTGATGTGTCCTTTATATCTTATTACAAGTTCAAGAAAAAAATGAACATTTGCATTTGGTTGAAGTATTAAAACAGCACTGTATTTGCCTTCCTTGTTTTACATGCTGGTTAGTATAACCTAAAAGCCTTTAAATTAAAAGAGTTGTGATATTACAAAAATGTGTGACAACATGAATTCATGTGTTCTTGTTTTTGAAATAATTCCTATTAACTGGAGTTTGCTTTGCATGTTATTAGTGCAGTCATCTGGAAGGAATAAGATTGTAATGATGTCTAATCTTAAATGTACTAGTTGCTTTATTTACCTTCCTAAAATAAAGAGGAAAGTACAAGTCTATCTGCTCTCTACAAGGAAGAAAACAACTGCAGATGTAGAACAGATTATACATTCAGTTTATAGAAGCCCCTATGCTTTTGCTCTTCAGAAAATGTTTCTGACAATTTCTTTTGCATGTTTATATGGATGTGTAATTGTGTATGTGTGTGGGGGTGTGTCTGTATGTATGTGTATCTGTCCTAACATATATCTGTGCATGCATGTGCATATGTGATGTTATCTTGCACCAAAGACCATCTGATCAAGATGCATATATTGAATACGTTTCAAATTAACACATTTTTCACATGGATGACAAGCTGTTAACATCCCCCGATGCAGGTTTATGTACTCTGTCCAATGCACCCTAATTCAATAACATACATCTGTTCACCATCATTGGAGCATGTTATAAACCCATACATAAAAGCTATTTTGATGCTTCCATCTTGATCAAATGGAAAAAAAATTGATATTTTTAGACAGTTGCCATGACATTACTACACTCATAAAGCAGTTAATAGTTTCATAGGTATATACCAGGCTAACGACCACCAGGGCCTTTATAAGCCTAGCCATGCAATCCAATCCCATGTTCTCTCTATTAATAATGAGAGTTTATTAAGAAGGGACATATTAGTTAAGAAGTTTCTAGATGTTATGTGTGGGTGCATTCTAGTTTGGGCCTTACCACCTGCCTCTGTATATCAGAGACATGGGGACAGACTCTAGGTGAATTTCTGAATTACAAACCAGACCAGAGACTCAGAAATTAGAATAAAGAAAAACTTCATGCAAGATGCAGTAACTTTAGAATTAATCAGAAGCTGGTACCAAATCCAACAATAAACATGACACTCACAATCAGCCTGCAACTGGTTCCACAGCTATCTACATGGATGCCAGCAATCAGTAATCTGGGATGATAACCTATCACCTCACCTCCCAGTTACTCTCAGAGTTCCCCAAGGGTCTATCCTTGGCCCTCTACTATTCTCACTTTCCACTAACAACCTACATACTGCCACCACACAAGCATCTCTTATACAGTACACAGATGACTCTACTCTCATCTGATCTGCCCCCCACTCTACCAGAACTACAACAAATCACACAGGAATCATTCTCTTCTGCAGAAAGCTGGCTATCCAATGCTCGGCTCCTACTCAACCCAAGTAAGACAAAACTTCTCATGTTCCAACCTTCCAAAGCCACCCAAAACACCTCCCACTTCAACATTCTTGCCAAAGACAATACCATCATCTTTCCATCAGAACACACAAAATTACTCGGTGTGTAAATAGACAACAAACTTAGATTTGACACCCACATATCTCTCACAATAAAAAAGTTTCACAAGAAACTTGGTGCATTATATCGAAGCTGCCAATTCCTAACCAAGGCAGCTAGAATCTCCATAGTCAATTCCCAGCTAATGTCCACCCTACTCTATGCATCCCCCATACTTACCAACTTTAGACAGTCAGACCTACACTAGCTGGATGCTTGTTACAACAAAATTGTTAAATTTGCCACTGGAACCTCTTACCGCAGCCATCATTGTATCTCCCTTAAAGAACTAAACTGGCTAGAACTCCCACAACTCCTTCACTTTAATCAACTCACCCTTGCTCATAAACTTAACCACCCCCATAACATCCATTCCCTTCAAACCTTTCTCCAATCCTATCACTCCACTAGGTCCCAAAGATCAAGCAACAAAAATTAACTCACTGTTATAAAACCCAAAAACTCAGCAGGAGAAGCCATATTTTCATGTACCATATCTAAACTTTGGAACAATCTTCCACCCTCTATAACTACTCTACTTTCCAGCAGACTTTTCAAAATTGCACTCAAATTCCACTTAAATTTGCACTGGCTTTATCCTTGTTCTAATCCAGACTAGCAACCCACCTTACCCCCCCACCTAGACTCTTAACCCAACTATACTACCTCCACTACTAACCACAGTCAGAATTATCTACTTGTCTTTACATACTTTAAAATCTTGTCTGACAACTTTGTTATTAATATTATAAATGACAAGACACTATCTTAACTTGCAACATTTACTGTATATACTGTTGATAATCAATATCTTGTTATTGTATTAAAGCCAACAACCTGTAATGTTGTTTACTATTGCTGCAAACTTGCATCTCTATTTATCATGTACATGATGTGGAGCTTTTCTCCTTGGGCATCAACTGAAAAAGGACCTATGTCCAGTTGGAATTTCCCAGTAAACAAATGTAAAATAAAAAAATAAATTAAAATAAAAATAAATAAATAAAAATAATATACACTTCACAAAATAAATAAACAACTGTATAAAGGTACACTCCACACAAAGTTAAACACTTTCATCTTCACAAACTAAGACTTCATCAGAACTAACAAATTCACCACTTCAGCTTTCCAAATGGGCTTCAAAAGGCACAGAGTTTTATGAAGAACTTATTGGTATTTTTAATAAGGCAGGTGTGGAGGTGCTCAAATGTATGGTGAAGTTTAATGATGTTAGAACTGAAAAAACTATCCAATGAATTGTATAAAATGAATGCAGCCCTCTTAAATGAGCTTTTGTTTGAGCACTATGAAACTAATTACACAAATATATTTCACAAAATAGACTCAATGAGTAATAGCATTATGCAGCATAAAATCAAGAAGTTTAACAGGGACTTGGATGGATATCGGAAAAGTTACGCATACCCAGACCTAACCAATCAGAAGAGCTGTGGGAGGCTGAGTGGGGTGAAACAACCAATGAGACAGCAGGAAGAAGTAGAATCAAGGGTGGTGATATATGAAGGAGATAGTGAATCCACCCCTTTAGACCAGAGAAGTTATTGGAGGTCCGAGAGGTTAATAGAGGAGAGAATGCAGCAAAATGGCATCAAACAGCAGAGAGGAGACTTATATAAAACAAGGAGCAAAGTCCAAACTAATCCAGAACAAGAAATACAAGAACTGAGTGTGGACAATAGCGAGTATTCTGAGCTTATTTGTAACTCTACAGGTGAGTTTTGTCTATTCAATTTTTCTGCTAAAAAGTTAAGTAGGAAGCATACTAATGTGCTGGCTAAAGGACTTTTATTCCCTCAAAAAGAGCTTGTATTACAGATAGTCTAACTGAACTAAAGATTTTTGCTTGGAAACTAAATCTTGGGGTCTGGTTTAGTATTGGGGGATGTTATGAAAGTAAAAATATGTTAAAGAAAAGTAGCATGTTTAACCCTCCCCTTAATTATACTGTTCGGATATTTGAAAGATGTGTGAAAATGAACTACGTGCTTGTTGGAACACCCACTTAAGAAAAAGTGGTATAATTTATCTAATGATGAAGTTAAGTTGTTAAAAGATCTTTATGAATATGTTAATATCAGGGTAATGAAGCCTGATAAAGGAGGGGGGATTGCAATTATGGACAGAATGGATTATATAAATAGAATGAATGATGTTTTTTAGATAAGGAATATACCCTGATATCCTGGAATGAAATTCATGTAGCTTTTGGGAAAATGGATATGATGTTATTTGATTTATTAATAGAAGGGCAAATTACTCAAAATGAATTTGAGTTTTTGGAAAATAAAAAAAAAAAACTGTGATAACCAGGATATTTGGTATTCCGAAGTTACATAAGTCTTTATCAGACCCACCTAATCAGTCTAAAACATATTATATTTCATAATATATTGATGTGGTGATAAAGGATTCCATGCAAGGTGTATCACATATCTGTAAAGATTCATGGCAATTTTTGATTAAACTATGTGAGTGTGAATATGATAATGAATGTGTTTTTGTTATTTTAGATATGAATAATTTACATTCCTAGTTGCCTCATATGACAAGTATAGAGTAGTTTGAGGAGATGTTATTTGAAATTGGTAATTTGGAACACAATAAGGTGAGAGTGGTTATTACCCTTATGGACCAAGTGTTATCTAACACTGTTTTATGGTTTCAGGGGCAGTATTTTAAACAGAACACAGATGTGGCAATGGGAGCAACTTGTGGTCCTAGTTTTGCAAACCTTGTAATGACATATTGGGAATGTAAATATTTATACAAAAGTGAGTTTATTAATTCATGGACCTTCTATACTCGATTTTTAGATGGCATATTTATTTTATGGAAAGATACGGAAAATAGATTGCTGGAATTTTTCGAATTTATTTTACAAACTACTAACTTTTTAAAGTTCACAAGTTTTCATGATAGTAATCAAATACAGTTTTGGATGTTGTTATAAAGAAAGACAGGATTGAGAAAAGATTTGTTTTCAATATATATATATAGGAAATGTACATTCTCTAATGTTTATCTTCACTACACTAGCTGGGATCCTAAGCACCAAAAGAAAGCTGAAGTTAAGGGTCAGCTGGTAAGAGCAGCTAGAATGGTAAATGATGAAATGTTTTTAGAAGAATATAATTTTATTAAGAGTATGTTTTAAAAATAGATTATCTTGAGGATTTTGTACAGAATATTACAAAAGAAGTTATATCAAAAAGATCGCAATGTATGTACACCCCATTGTTAGTCGGGAATAGAGAAAGAAACTTTGACCTAGCAGGAAGTGATTATATAATAAAGAGGGGTGATAATGGTAGTATTAGTTTTAATAATATTAATAACAGTAAAAATAAAAACAAAAGTCAACTGGAGTAGTCTAGGATGGGTAGTAGAGCATTTATTTCTACTTATACCCTAGACAGTGAGGGCATTTGTAATATTTTTATGTAAAAATTGGTGTATTTTTTCTGAGGATAATCAAGTGTTACAGTTGGTGGGGAAAACCCACTTTAGTGTATAGAAAAGGTAGGTCAATTAAGAATTTATTGGAAAAACCTAAAAAAGTGGAAATAAATAGACCAAGTGGAAAGACTAAGTGTGGAAGATGTTCCCAATGTCCCTCGATCTTGGTGACAAAGACTATTACTGTGTGGAATAAAAATTATAATATAGTCAAACATTTTTCTTGTGGTTCCACAGGGGTGGTGTACATAGACTTGTGTCAACACCGTTCAGCCTTCTACATGGGTAAAACCAGTAGAAAGCTGAGAGACAGGATATGTGAACATAAAATGGGTATTAAAAAGAAAAGACTACAAATGCTTTGTATAGATATTTAATTGAACAGCCTACACATGCTTTTAAGTTTGTGGTTATCCATCACATGGTTAAAGACTAGAAGGGTGTTGCCGTAGACACATTTAATAAGTAGAATGCAGAAGTGACTTCTTCGGATTAACGCTGTCAAACTGCTGAAGATAAATTCCAAATTCTGACTGCTAGCAAGGTCAGCTTAACCAAATACGAAGATGCAAAAAAGCGGAGCCAAGATAAATCCAAACAAAGAAATTTATTAACAAAATCCACAACACAAGCGCTTTCGCCTGGTCTTACCAGGCTTTATCAAGTGTAAAGAATAGTGATTACATGAACTCCATATAAAGTGCTTGAGTAATGCCCATAGGTTAATTAATTAATAACTTTGAATAATTCAATTAGCCTGGCATTTAAAAATTGATTAAAAATACATTTGAATAAGTTAAAACAAACATCATTGCAGTTCATTAAAAAACTGATTGTAAAAAATGGTAAAATACATTAAATGTAAGAGGTTGACTGCGTACAGTTAAACAATATAAATGTAAGTATCTAAAAATTCCAAATAAATAAATATTTAAAATTAATAAATGCATTTGGACAAAATCAGTGTTGAGGTGTTATCAGATGTGAACATTGAGATGTTCAACTTCTTTGTATTGTTTATAGTAAGATTGGGCGCAATACTAGGTTCTGTTAATGTGTGACCCTGTCCCGGCTACTTAAAAGGAAAAATAAATTGCAAGAGAAAAACAACCCAGCACCGGCTTGTCTCAAACCAATCACAGGTACTGATATAATAAAACTGTAAAAGGGAAAGGAGAAGTAGGAATACAAACCAACAGAGTGTGGTCACCATAGCAAAAAATCCAACAAGAAGGGGGGGGGGGATGAAACCAGCCTCAAAAAGTGAGAAAAAGTAAGTCATCCAACATTCTTGGGACCACTACAAGGATCAAAGTACACTGCTTCTAGCTTTCAGAATGCTTGCTAAACTTATACTGTCGTTTAAACCTGGCGCTTTTGTTGCATTCAATCTTAATTGCCAGAACAGTTCTCTTGAAGCCAAAGCAGTCTCCCAATCCCCTCCCCTCTGATCTTGAATGACTTACTTTTTCTCACTTTTTGAGGCTGGTTTCATCCCCCTCCCCCCCCCCCTTCTTGTTGGATTTTTTGCTATGGTGACCACACTCTGTTGGTTTGTATTCCTACTTCTCCTTTCCCTTTTACAGTTTTATTATATCAGTACCTGTGATTGGTTTGAGACAAGCCGGTGCTGGGTTGTTTTTCTCTTGCAATTTATTTTTCCTTTTAAGTAGCCGGGACAGGGTCACACATTAACAGAACCTAGTATTGAGCCCAATCTTACTATAAACAATACAAAGAAGTTGAACATCTCAATGTTCACATCTGATAACACCTCAACACTGATTTTGTCCAAATGCATTTATTAATTTTAAATATTTATTTATTTGGAATTTTTAGATACTTACATTTATATTGTTTAACTGTATGCAGTCAACCTCTTACATTTAATGTATTTTACCATTTTTTACAATCAGTTTTTTAATGAACTGCAATGATGTTTGTTTTAACTTATTCAAATGTATTTTTAATCAATTTTTAAATGCCAGGCTAATTGAATTATTCAAAGTTATTAATTAATTAACCTATGGGCATTACTCAAGCACTTTATATGGAGTTCATGTAATCACTATTCTTTACACTTGATAAAGCCTGGTAAGACCAGGCGAAAGCGCTTGTGTTGTGGATTTTGTTAATAAATTTCTTCGTTTGGATTTATCTTGGCTCCGCTTTTTTGCATCTTCGTATTTGGTTAAGCTGACCTTGCTAGCAGTCAGAATTTGGAATTTATCTTCAGCAGTTTGACAGCGTTAATCCGAAGAAGTCACTTCTGCATTCTACTTATTGGTTTTTGTGTTTTGGGTAGACACATTTAAACTATTGGGAATTGAGATGACAAATATTATTAAATGTTATGAGTTTCCCAGGTCTGAATGAATGCTGCTCTAAAAATTCTGTCCTAAAGCTAAAACAATAGAGGTTTAATTGTTTAAGGAAATAGTAGATATTTGAAGTGTATTTTTGTATTTGTATATATGTATTTAATGTATTTATGAATTTTTAAGGCGGTGTTTTTTCAAAATTCCAAAATGTATGTATTTACATAAGTTTATTTAAATATATCTTTTAATTGTTGATATGGGGGTACCATGATTATATAATAAGTGTTCTGATTAGTTAACTGGATGTATAGGGATATTTAAATAATGGAATAGTGAATTTGTTAGTTCTGATGAAGTTTTTGTGAAGATGAAAGCACTTAACTTTGTGTGGAGGGTACCTTTACACAGTTGTTTATTTATTTTGTGAAGTGTATACTATTTTTATTTCATTAAATGTTTCACTGACATCATTGGATTTGGTACTGGTGTCTGACTAATTGTAAAGTTACTGCATCCTGCACAGAATTTTTCTTTATTCTGAATTTCTGAATTCCCATCCATTAGTCACAGTTATACTTAAATAGGGTTAGGCATGGACTCTGCTTCACATGGATGTGAGCCTGTTCCAGAGAATGGAGATCCTCTATGATACATATTTGTCTTACCAACAGGTCTTATGTCATAAGCAAAATTGAAGTCCTAGTGGTTCTGATGCTGTTCATTTTATGGATGTGCAAAAAGTCCATCAGAGCTGGATCTGAGGATGCCTTGTATGCCAGACATAGATTGCCTCTCAGTAACCTGTACAAGACAGAGTATAGAGATAGGGCTTTAAGACAATCTATACAGAACAATATGTTTGTACCCTGGATTTGTCTGGTAAGGAAGTTTGTGGGTGCACTGACTGTTGTATATCTCTAGTCAGGTACATGCCCAAGTGGACATTATACTCAATGATGGGTCCGATTACTGCCAAATAAAGTGGCACTATGACTTCCTTGGATCTGGATGCTGTGCCCTTACATATAGGTCGGGTGGCATAGAATAATGTTCTTACTATCTTGATCAGATGTTGGTCAAAGGCCAGATTACTGTCTATGTATGGTCCCAGATCCCTGACTACCGGGTCAGCTCTTAGGGGTGTCTTATCAATGGAGTATTTAGTCTGGGTGGCAGTTTTCCCAAAAGGCACTATAATCATTTATTGGTATTGGGTTTTAATTCATGACTTTGGCACCAGTCATTTCTCTGTGTTAGATTCTCATGAAAGATGTTTTTGTCATGAAGGAATCCCCCAGTTTGCAGTCATCTGTGATCTTGGCCAGCCATAGGCCCTTGAAATTTGCTATTACCTCTGAGAAGTAGATGCCAGATAGGAGCGGCCCCAGCACAGATCCCCAAGGTACCCTGCTGATGACTGGTCTCACCATTTCTTGACTTCCTGGGTTCTCCCTGTGAGTCAGCTGGCAAGGCAGTGAGTTATGTTGGGGCTTATGCCAGGACTGGTGATTTTGTCAACTACATTCAAGTTGGTTATTGTACTGAATGCATTAGCCAGGTCAAGGTAAGCGGTATGCACCATTTTCCCCTCATCCATTGCCTTGGTGACCTTCTCTAAAAAGTTCACCAGGTTTAGTAGGCATCATCTTCCATTGACAAAGACAAACTGGGTTGGGTCCAGTGTCTTAAGGTCGCTTATATAGTTGTTTTCTTTTTAAACAGCTTTATTGAATTATCACTTAAGACATAGGCAAACATACATATATATAAAATAAAACAAACCATGTTAACATGTTCACAGTTACAAACATTATACATCATATATATTCTTTTATACAATTGTCATCTATCATCTTTTTATATGTTCCTTTCTAGGTCTCTCAGACACATCCTCACTGTTGCAAATCAAGTTATACTCCCCACCTTTATGTAATATTGTCTGCTGAAAGCTGATTATTCCTCACAGAGTGTTCTTAAGCTCCATAATAGTTTTAGGTGACATATAAATACATGCTAATGTAATCCTTTTCCCTTGCAAGTAGTTCTTTGCTATCGCAAATCTACCATTGCTCCCTTGGATTCATGAACAATCATGTAGGCTTCACGTTAAGTGCCAACAGCATGAAGAGCTACATAGAGCAAATAATGCAAACTGTACCAAGCAGGGAAAATGTACTGAGTGTACTGTGCACATAAATTAAACATATGAATACACAACTAATTAAGGGATAGGGGAAACAGCAAGGGCAACTACAACAGATGGACTACCAGGCAGAGAAAGTGTGCTGAGGACAATGTGTACAGAACTCAAAGATATGTATACAGAAATTCACAAGATAATTGATTTGAAAGTGCTTACATCACAAAGACAATTTTGTAAT
The DNA here is from genome assembly GCF_019279795.1 of Protopterus annectens. Taxonomy (NCBI): domain Eukaryota; kingdom Metazoa; phylum Chordata; order Ceratodontiformes; family Protopteridae; genus Protopterus; species Protopterus annectens. The sequence goes on along the minus strand of NC_056732.1, from coordinate 292,385,305 downwards.
AATATTGTGCAATATGTATGTCATAATAACTAATGGTGGTCACACTTCCTGACCAATTATAGGTAAGTAAAAGCAGACATGATATTATAGGATGTGAGAGTTACACAAAGTAGCACTCTAAACAAGAAGATTAAATGAGATACAAATGTCATTAATGCTGAGTTGAGAAGACAGTTAGCAAGGACAGTACATACATTAGGAGATATTTGCATAGTGAGCAGCTTGTCAGTATAACATGTTGGCAAATGCGAATGGCTCAGCAGCCACAATCTCCTTTTGCAAGTGTCTAACCCATGCCATCAATGTTGCCACTGAGCTGCATATTAACTGTGTACACCACAGAAATATGCCTAACACATGTATGAGGAGGATCATCCTTGAAGAAAATGATGAACTTCAGTATTCTAATGGTTATACATCCCATATGTAGGGGTGTGTGTGTTGTTAAAAATGTGGGAGCAGACTGTGACATACATAATAGCTTTGCCTAAGGCGCTCCTGCCTGACACAGTTATTGTGCATATAGATAACAACAGATGCAAACACCACACTATGATGTGACGCATTCCACATAGCTGTGCATTGTTGGCATCTGCCACAGGAGGTAGCAATGGATATTGTCACAGACAACTTAATGTGTGAATTAAGAAAGGATCCCTGATAATGAATGTTATATCAGCATGTCACACTGATAGCGATTAACTGACTATGCTCATGTGCACAGAAGTGTGATCAGTCCTATATCAATAGTCTTTGGTCATGGAAGGTTTTTCAGTATTTTTGTACACATACCACTCCAGAACTGGAGCACAATCATGTAAAATGCAGTATTTAATGCATATGCCACAGCAGTACTCTCACAATGACATTGGCAGAACAAATTTTTACTGCCATGAAATCTAAAGATACATTCACATGCATTCATGCAACATATTGAGGGATACTATTGATGTGTTCTAATGGTTGTTGTATAATGTTATTACATTTATACCAAATGATTCTCAATGTTAGAGGTGAACATCAAGATGTACAGCACCTCCAACTAACACTATGGCTATGAATCACATGTGCCACACTGGAACAGTTATCAAAGCTACTGAACTCTACCTATGTGAAGTCATTAAATCAGATTACTTTCTTTGCCCATAATTTTTGTCTGATAAAGTGGATGGTAGAACCCTCTACAACTCTATCCGTACACATTAGAATTGCTGGGGATGTCATTCCTGCAGAACAGTTAAGGACACAAATGCTTACAGTCGCTCAAGCCTAGTTTGGAACTCTTGAGTAAGCAATGAGAAAATCAACAGAAAAGTGGGATCACTGAATGTGCCACATTATAAGTGCATCACCAGTTGACATTTGTGTGGTTATGTGAAAACACTACATCATGTTAATGAATCAAGGAATATCTGTCCCTGTAATTATTTAGAAGTAATCTTGCTGTATGTCAGACAACATAACCTGCTTCTAGGTATACCCAAACACACCTGTAACCTCCTGCTGTTGTCACTGTGAAGGTGGAACAACAATTATGTACAACATGGATATGATTCCCTCTTGGAACATATGCCTTACTTAGACAACAACATACATTACATCATCTCATGTCCTCAGTCCTGAGGAGCCATCTCACTACAACTGGTATGGAAGGGCAATATAATCAAATGACAGCATCAGACTTCAATAAAGCATTTCAAAATGAAAATTACAATAAACTCCTGTTAAATGAAATGACATTTATACATGTGGATGACAGCACTATTAATAACATGTACACTCAGTGCAAACAGCGATGACGGGATTTGAACAATGTACCTAACATTACAAGCTAATGAAGGTATGCTGACACACAAGCCCCACTCAAGATTTGTTTTACAACTGTGACACTGCACATTTCAGTGGATGACATCACCATTACATCCATGTTTCTGCTAAAAGGTGGTTGTACAGTGCAAGCACACTGTATAAATATAATACATCATATATGTGTTTGCAGCCTGTTCTGTACAGTAAGAGGATGAAGCATTCACTTACAGAAGACAGTCCTGTATTTGAACTCCCTCCTTACATACTGATACAATCTACATGTAAGTGTATTATAGTCACATGCCACTGAAGAAGTCTGACTGCATGTGAACCACACTGCATCTCTGAAGGGATGACATCAGCTGTGTGAATGCAAAGGAGATGTATGTGAAAAAAATGACTTCTACAGCCATGTGGGATTCTAACTGTTGTCAATATTAAGAGGTATCAGACACTCCTGTATCCATTTACATTTAGACACACAGCCATGAGGTACTCACTGCAGCATTTGAACTCCTTACATATCTACTGACACAGGTTTACTTGACATCATGAAACTGAAAAATGCTAAAGACCAGAAGATCAAGACCAGAATGACAAAACTTCAATATCCCAAAACTGCAAAACATTGAGTCCCAAAATATTGAAAAACACAACGCAAACCTAAACTTCCTACCCTACACCACAAAACAGCCACCAACAAATGCAAAATAAACCACTACCAACTTCTCTATCTTTAAGGGGGGGGGGGGCAGGTCCTCCTGCACCATCCCATGTGGGGGGGGGGCTGTACCCTCCCACAACCCCCAACATTTAATATGCCAACTCTAAGATCACACTACATTGTGAAAAGGGTAAACTATGACTACACAGTGAATATTCATGACTCACCACTCCAACAAGATCCCATGTGTTACTATAAACAATCAATTATTTAAACTTATCAGCACTATCTAAACATAAACACACAACTCTATTTCTCCAAACACAAGCCACTCAATAATGACCACTTCTTTTTTATTTTACGGTTAAAACTTACAAAACCTTCTCCAATGACACCAGGAACTTGGAACATGAACTCTGCCACTTTCATTTCACCGATGTAAAACAAATCTTAAAGTAACAGAGCAGAATTTCCCTGCTTACTGATTCACCTTTACATTACAGTTCAGTATTGTGAGACTCAGTATATTAAATTTGCAGGATTCTGAGCTTTCGGGTTAATCATCTTGGTCTTTTGGTCTTCAGTATTGCACAATTTTGTGATTTTAAAGTATATTCACTGACACAGACTACATGCAAGTGTTTTATATGCTTGTTCCCCAGGAGAGGTCTGATTTTAGTGGTGTGAGAGTACATTTTTGAAAGAATTACCTCATCAGTGTTTTGCAGACAGCATGTGTTTCTTGACAGAGGGAAAAGGGAATGTGGGATTCATCTGACCATGAAAATGTTTTGTATGAGTCTGAGTCAAATAAGTGCATCTGTTGAAGTAATCCTCCAGTGATGCTATGACTCCACCTCACACACACATACAAGTTGACTTTTGTGAGGTTAAAAAAACCCTACCTAACTAGTTACACAATCTAGAGGACACAATACTTAATACAAGTGTCACTGCAGAAGTCAGACTTACATAATGTGAGAGTGCAATGTATAGAGGATGACATCAGTATTGTATTGCAAAAAAGATGTTGTTGGGAGAAGGGTCTGACACTGATGTGGACTCACTCTGCAGTGTAAAGGTTTCACTGGATTGCTAGCTCAGTGAGGCCAGCACTGTGTAATGTTATATTTACATGACTCTATATACAACCCGCATACACACACGCACACATTGACTGCTGTGAGATTAGCACTCCCTACCTGTCTAGAGGACCCAGTACTTAATGCAAGCAGCAGTGCAGAAGTCTGATGTCTACATTGTAAGAATACACTTTTTAGAGGATGACATCAGTGTCATGTTTCAGAGAAGATGATGTTGGGAGATGAGTCTGACATTAATGTGGACTTAACCCTTCAGTCTAAAAGTTTTTTCAGACTGCTAGTTGAGTGAGGTCAGCAGTATACAAGGTCATATTTATACAACTCTATTATACACAACCCACAAGCACAAATATTGTCTGCTGTTAGAATTGAACCTCCTACATATGTAGTTATACAATCCAGAGGAAACAGTATTTAATGCAAGTACTACCACAGAAGTCTGACTTCTATGCTGCAAGAGTGCACTTTATAGAGGATGCCATCATCACTGTGTTGCAGAGAAGTTGATGTTGGGTAAAGGGCCTGTCACTGATGGGACTTACCCTCCAGTGTAAAAGTTTCGCCCAGCTGCTCACTGAATGAGGCCAGCAGTATGTATGGTCATATTTACGCAATTCTTTACACAACCCACATACCCACACAAGTTGCCTGCTCTGAGATTAAAACTTGCAACCTATTTAGTTACACAGTCTAGAGGATGCCATACTTAATGTAAGTGCCACCAAAGAAGTGTGACTTCTGTAGTGTGACAGTACAATGTATATATGATTAGTTTCTCATTCTGTGTCAGAGAAGATATTGTGCTATTGAAATTTTTGTGCAAAGCCATATTTGTTGATAGGTTCATAGGTGGCTACTAGGCTATTGAACAAAAGGTCTTTGTAAGCTTAATCATGTGTACCCAATATAATACCAGAGAAACCCAATATAAAGGATCTTGCCTAAACCTGAGATCTTAGTTAGCAGCGACTGCCCATATCTAGGAGGGTCATAGGTGAAATCCCCAGCAAGAATTTATGTTTTCCCATCCAGTTATCCAGGCTACACTTAAAAAGGGTCATAGAGGGGCTCTGTTTGATGTGACTTGATAGCCTATTCCAGAGGAGTATCAAACTCTGGGAGACATATCTGTCTCTCCAGCAGGTCCTATTTATGTCGCAGGCCAGGCTAAAGTCCCTGGAGCGGGTGACCCTTGTCCCATTTGACTTGCAGATGTGCAGCATTTACATTAGGTTTAGATCTGAGACTGCTCTGTAGGCCAGGCAGAAGTCTCCTCCAGGTAGTCTATATGCTACCAAGGACAGTGACAGTGACTTCAATCTGTCAATGTATGACATGTTCTGGAGATGCTGAATTTTTGTGATTAGAATTTTCTGAGGTCTCTCAAGTTGTTGCAGGTGCCTGGTAAGGTACATACCAAAGGGAGCATTGTACTCAATTATTGGCCTGATGAGGGTCAAGTGCAGGGGAGTTATGACCTCTTTCACTCATGATGAAATGTCTTTGCTAATGAGGTGTGCAACATATTGAATGCCTTTCTTACCACAGTATACACCTGGTGGTCAAAGTTTAGGCTACACTCAACTTGTGTTCCCAAGTCTCTCACTACTGAATTGTTACTTAGAGTATTATTATATATATATATGATAGTCTGCAGGGATACTGTTTTTACTGAAGGGGATGATAATGCATTTTTTTAGCACTGAGGCTGAGTCCATGGTTTTGGCACCAATCATTGGTTTGTGTAAGTCCCTCTTGAAGTATATTGACATCATATGGGGATTCGATGATTGCACCTACTTTGCAGTCATCATCAGACTTAGTCAGCTACAGCCCCTCTGTTTTGACCTGAACTTGAAAAGTATATTCCAAACAATAGGGGGCCCAGCACTGACCCCTGTGGAACTCCTCTGCTGACAGGTCTGTTGGTTGAAGTAAAGTCCCCAACTTTGACTCAGTGTGATCTGTCAGTGAGCCAGTTAGCAACCCACCTGACAATATAATGGTTGATATTCAATTGGAAGAGTTTATCAATGATGCCTGAATGTAGGATTGTGTTGAAGGTCTTGGCTAGGTCAAGGTAGGCTATATGAAAATATTTTCCTTCATGTATGGCTCTGGTAACATTTTTTAAGAAGTCCACCAGGTTTAACAGGCATGACCTGCCTTTGACAAAACCAAACTGTGTTCGATCAAGGGTTTGGAGATCACCTATATCTTTATTTATAAGGTCCATGATGATTCATGCCATGGCCTTACATATATGGCTGGTTAAGCTTATGGGTCTGTAGTTCCCAAGGTCTGTTGATGTACTTCCTTTATGAATGGGAATGATGGTTGTTGTTTTCCATTCAGCAGGGACAAAACCAGTACTCAGACTGTGGTTGAATAGAGTACCTAATGGAATTGTTAACTCATATTTAGACCATTTAAAACACGACCTGTGATGCCTTCTGGTCCCATAGAGGCTGTGTTGTTGGCCTTAGACTAAGCATTAATAACTTGCTCTTTGGATTTGCAAGGTGGGGGAGATGTAGAGGGAATGTTTTGTGGACTACTAGGAGGGGACGGGGGGGGGGTGAAATTTTCACCGGACCTGTCAGCTAATAGGTTAGCTATTTTCACAGGATCAGTGTGTGTGATGCCATCCACAGCTAGTTCAGCACAAGTCTGTGTCCTACCTTTTAGATTATGGATATAGCTGAACAATCCCTTATAGTTATCCTTAGCTGTGGTTGCTATTTTTTTTTTTTGAAGTTGCTCTTAGAGGATTTTACAAGTTGTCTTATTTGTTTGTACAAGCAGAGGAGGGTGTTCTTTCAGTGCTGGGACCTCTCTTTTTTATTCTTAGACAGCAGCTTCTTCCTCGTATTGTATAACTTATTAATGTTAGATGTCCACCAGGGAGGCTTGTTTTCTCTTAATTATCTTGTTTTGATCCTATCAGGTACAGCTATGTCAATACATTTGTATAAGTATTTATACAGGGCATTTGTGTACACCTTAGTATTGTTATCAATGCAATCTGTGGGAACAGAAGCTTAGAAGTTATTTATGCCATCCCTTAGGAGGGTATAATTAGCTCTGGTGAATTTTTTTTAGCTTGATTTCACCTAAGAGAGGTTCAGGTGTTATAGCTACTTCAAATATGACTGATATGTGATTATCTTTAACCAGTGAGGGTCCTATTCTTGTGGTGGTGCAATAGTCACCCATGTTGGTGAGGATCAGGTTAAGAATATTTGAGCTCCTTGTGGGGTTGCATACTATCGGTTCCAGGGCATTAGTTAACAAAGTCCAGGAACCTTTGTGCGAGCATGTTGGTACTCGTGTAAGTTTCCCAGTCAATACAGGGATAGTTAAAACTGATCATGACCAGAGTGTTTGGTTGTAATTTGATTGACTCATGTAGGTCCAGATAAACAGTGTGGGTATCTTGGTTCATTACTCTGTTCCAAGTCTTAGTCTTATAATGAGACCTGGTATAATCCCTGTGCAGCATCCTCTGGCTTTAGCACTTCATGAGGAGTGCCACAAATATCTTGAACTTTTCAACCCCATCTTTGTGCTCTAAATGTAGCACCATCATCTCCCACACCAGTCATGTCTGCGGAGGTCAAGCAACAACTGTATGTCTGAACTGGCACCAAATTCCATTCTTATGTTTAAAGCCAGTGTGCAAAGATGCACAGACATAACAACTGCATTTGCATGACTGAAAGCAGAGAGAGATTCATTGTCAAATGACAAAGCTGGGATTTCAACAAATAGCAATGAAGGTGTGAAACATGACAGTGAGAATTGCCATGTTTGATGCTCATCCTATTTGCACTTTTTCCAGCGGTCAACACTGACATGCTTAATCACTTGGCTTGTAAGCCTTGTTCTTTGGAAACTTAAACTGGATGACTTGGGACATGATTTGATGAGATTTGCACACTGTAAAATGTTAGTTGTAGAAAGTGGGAATCATATCTCTGGAATAAAGAATGCATACATTTCAAGCCAGGTTATTATTTCTCAGTATTGCAAGAAAACTCCCTTTCAGCCATGGTCGTTACAGATATACTGCAGCCACATGAATGGAAATATACTTCAGACAGGCCTTTAAGTGTATGACTTTTATAGTCCCGGGAACTGCATTCTTATGTAAGAGACAATATTACTGTCTGTAAATATATTTCAATGGATAGACGTTTATGAGTTTAGTAATACAGATTAGGGCATGCACTTACTGTCCTAAACTCATAGTTGGACTATGTGAGGAGTCAAGATCATTTTAACTAAATTGTGCTGATCATAGATATGCAAATGCAATTTTCATTAATCATAATTGCCATCCTCAAACAATTGCACACACTATCAACTGTGCTTCATAAGTAAGTCATTAATGAGATATGCTACATAGAAAAGTGTAGTTATCAAAGCATTATTGCTATATTTCTTGGCAATCAACCTACTTATGATAACCATGTGCATATAATGTTACCTTCCTAATCAAAGTGTTGTGTAAAAATAAGTGTTATCTGGATTTGGATCACCTGTGTGCTGTCTCTAAAGGAACTGAGCTTCCACCTTGTGTGACAGAGACAGTTCTACAGTAAGTGGATGTTCTCCACTCAGTACTGTCCAGAGTGCTTATATCCGTGCATTACTGCTAAGCATGTTTGCACTGCAGACGGTTGCCCAAATATCATTTTTCACTTTTTCCTTAAGCAGGTAAGCTTGCTTGTGTGCCGCTCAGCAGAGAACAAGTGCAGAATGCAAAAAAACAGAAAAAAAAACAGCATATGAAGTTGTGATGAAAGTAAGTCATAAATGTTAAGTCGAATAATAATTTCAGCATTCCTACTGAGACAGATAGTTGAGAGAAAGCTAGAGATGAGGAAAGAGTCCAACTGGGCATTCCTAGCTGGGCAGTCTTGTGGTGGTTCAAACTCCCAGAAACATTGGTAGAATTAGTACAGGCTATGTACAAGGACCCAATGACTCAAGTATGAACAGTGTTCGATCTCACAGAGGGATTCACAGTGGGAGTGGGTGTGCATCAGGGTTCAGCTGAGTCTACTGCTGTGCATACTGGTGATGAATTACATTATCAAACAGGTCAGACGGGACAGATCAACAAAGTTGCTGTATGCAGATGATGTGGCATTACAGGCAGACTGTGAACAACAACTTCAGCACAGGATAGGGCAATGGAATGCAAAACTGAAAGCACATGGGAAGAAACTGAGTACAGATACGACAGTGGTAATGGCAACAAACTGGTGAAATCAGAAGCTGAGAATTGAGATAGAAGGGAAGATAGGAGAACAAGTTAACAGCATCAAGTATCTGGGAGGGTTGGTGGAGGAAAAAGGAAATCTGAATGAAGAGGTCAAAGCTAGAATCAGAGGGGCTGTAGCCAACTGGCATAGAATGTCAAGTGTAGTGTATAACAAAAGAATGCCAAAGAAGCTGAAAAGTAAAGTGTGACCAGTGCTACTGTATAGTACAGAAACCTGGGCAGTAAAGGCAGAGCAGATGAGGAACTAGAGGTGATGGAAATGAAATACCTGAGATGGGTGGTAGGATGCACTCTGTAGGACAGATAAAAAAATAAGAACATAAGAGCAGAAGCCAAAATAGTTCTAGTTGCAGAAAAGTTCCAAGAAAAAAGATCAAAGAGAACAGATTATAGTGGTTTGTGCACGTGCAGAAAAGCAGAAGACAATCTGGTGAAGACGATTTGGGACAGATAGGAAGAAGGTAAGAGGAAATGACTGTCTGGCAAAGAGGTAGATGAATTGTGTGAGAGAATATCTGTGATGGTCAGGCCTCAGTTCCAAATAAGGCAGGAGTGTGGCATTGAATCAAAAGAGATGGCAACAGTTAACACCCCAACGCCATGTAGAAAATGGGAAAAAGAGGCTTGATGATGAAGATGATGATGAAGTTCAGAATTCCCTTTACACAGTATGGATTTGAACCCCAGAATTATTCTGTTATTAGTCCAAAGTTACTGCATTTACAGCTTGCGCCACAGGGGAAGAAGTATATGTCAGGTGCACATCCCTCACTCAGTATAAATACAGTGCAACGGTGCCAGGAGTGTTTGTGCTAATGAATACTACCAAAATGAAATTTTCCCTTTTTGCTTCATCTGTGAGCATAGCCGGCCTTAGGCAGAGGCCAACTAGGTGGCCGCCTAGGGCACCGCTCTAACAGGGGCGCTTTTCCAGTATTTATTTGGTGTAGGTAGACCAGGATAGGGCACCGGGTGGTGTGGTGGGGGCACCGTGGAGCCATTTTGCCTAGGGCACCAGTTGACCTAAGGCTAATCCCAGCTGTAAGGCCTATTTGTTCTCTTCCAAGCAGTGCACAAATTGCAAAGAAAAAAGTTATATTCAAAACCACAAAACACAACAACAAATGTGACTTGTATTTCCATTCATACCATTGCAAAAACACATGTTGCATTTTCACATCTGCTACAAACATTACAAGCAGCATGTGGCCTACTAGTGTCAATGGCTCAAAAAGAGGACATACAGACAATGACAAGAGGTCATGCTTGGCAGACTACATACAATTAGTTAGGACATAAAGTATGCCATTAAGAAGTACTTCTTACTGTGATGAGGTATGATTATGAGATTTTATACATTGTGTCACACATCTTTTCACAGTATTCTTGTTAATCCTCTTGTGTTATAATACTTTACAACCTGTCATATGATAGAACATCCCTTGCTAATATCATTATTGAGGACCACAAGTGACAACACAACAACAATACCATTGCAACCTCATTTAACATGAACTACAGGTAAGATATGGAGCATTTATCACATACTTTAGCATATGCATTTCATGTACTACATATTACTCTTCTGTCATTATTCTGTATCCAGTTAAAAATAACAACATCTGTAAGCTGTATTCAAACCCTGTGTCACTTGTCCTGATTCTTAAATTTACTGTATTTAAATCATTTTCTACAGTGATACTTTGATGAGATGTAGAATTTCTTCATTTACTGCTGTTCAGAGTGCTTATCTTCCACTCAAAAATGTGGTAATGATGGCACTCCAAATTACATTTCTCAGTTCGTACCTTGGACAGTGGACTTTCATTCACTGCCATGAAATGCTATGAAATATGAAATGCTACCAGGCAAAAGTGCACAAATGATGAACCCAATAAATGTAAAAAATTGTTAACAGTAGCAAACATCAGTGAATAATAATGAAAATGCAAGAATGTGAGGTTTCCTTACTCTGTGTGTCTTACAACCAGATCATATGCTCAGGAAATATGCATTAATTATCAGAAGCAGCAAACTATCTGGATTTGAACCTTTAGTTCAGTGCAATAGCAACACACACACACACACACACACACACACACACACACACACACACACACACACACACACACACACACACGTGTGCGCACACACACACACACACACACACACACACACACACACACACACACACACACACACACACACACACACACACACACACACACACACCCACACACACACACACACACACACTCACACACAGACTCACTCAGTGGTGTTTCTTATCACTCTTTGCCACCAACATATGCTTAGAGTAGCAATGAGATAATGTACATACCTTACAGATCTGACTTAGCAGAGCATCAGGTCGACTAGAAGAAAGATCAGAAAAATTTTCTTTCTCATTTGCTTCAACATGTCTAGACGAATGTGATATTGACAACATATTTACACTAATAGTAGCCCACATCATGTTAATGCAAGGTTGCCAATGCTACAGTTATTTCTTCTCTTTTTTTTCTGAGTATTTTCCTGTTTTTTCAGCTTAACTAACACATATGCAGTCTCATAGGCATTTCTTTTCATCTTTATTACAATGTGTAATATAGATGATTAGCATTGCAGAGCAATGTTTATGAGCAGGATGGCGAATATGCTATTAGTAAAAGAATATCAATGCTGCTAAGGTTGTTTTCATAGTTCACTCAAGGTGCTTCCACACTTTTTCTTAAATCTAGTCTCTAAGACACACCTACTTCAGAGGATGGAGTCTCTGGAGTACTATTTGTTGCTGCAGTCAGAGCAGTCATTCGCACTTTCAAACCATTAACAGCTAACAATTGTCAATGCTTCTTCTTGTAGTCCCAGGGCATGTGCATGCAACCGTGTAGCTCCTTACATGACATTTATCTCCCCACACCAAGTGAAAATTTTTGTATTCAGCAATGCTAATTAAATACCTCATTTGCATTTTCACAGTGGTCAAAGGGCTGAATCTATACTATCTGAAGGTAGTCACATAACCATGGAACTTGTATTAGGGGAGACTTGATCCAGAGTGCTTGGGATTGCAACTTGCTTTGAGGATATTTGTCTACTTTCTAAATTGGTGTCTTGCAAAGGCATATAGGTATTAAAATGTTTTCTGTGTAACCTTAAGGATAGATTGCAATAGCCAATATAATCATTGGTGTATGTGTTTGCATTCTTTCTCATCTACTGTTGGCATAGCCCATGTATAGCAGTTATTTCCTTATAATATAACTTTTTGGATGGAAGCCACCTGACATTATGGTGTACAATTTTGTTTTCTTTGAATCTGACCGGTTATTGCAAAAGACTATAGAATGAATTCTTGGCACGGTCAAGATGTTTTTATATGTGTAGCCCAAAATGTGTTAATGTTGTGTTATCAGTGGATGTCCACACCAATGGACATCCACTGATAGCAATGTTTCCCATTTATACTTAAAAATTTGGATTAATCTTGTTAATATTGCAAAGCATTACAGAATCAGTCAGCTGTTGCCCTCCTTGCACAGTTTTACCATTGTTTATCAGTTTGTTTGTGGGGTTACATCTTACATTGTGTGTATTCATAGGAGGCCTTCCTTATTCAATTTAGTTGTGCATGATGGATGCAGCATTCATTTGCACATATTTGTTTTGTTATATAAAATCAGTTGTGGCTTCATTATTTTTCTCTTCACTGGTTCTTGTTATACAGGTTTAGGGTATACAAGATATCTGCACCCATATGCCACCAGACAGCGATATGGAGAATAATTTAGCATCCACGCAGTGTGACAAGACAGTTGATTCATGTTATTTGGATGCATTTCATTTTGTACACACCTATGTATACCACCAACACTGGCAGCTGTTGTTCCTACCTTTGACTCCTCATCTGCAGCTGTTAGACCTGCTGTCCCTGGCTGTGGTCTTTGCCACTGTGATCCTGTACCTTGTTATCCTTGTTAAAGCTGTTTTCTGAATATTATATTGTGCAACATGGAAAAGACTGTGTGATTACTTTGGCAGAAGTCACTAGATTGTACTGTAGGGAACCTCCTGACAAGGCAAAATGATGTTCTATACACATTTCAGAAATCCAGTATTACATTCTATGCTATACCTAGTTTGACTGTGGCCATCATTGTATCCTTGCTCAGTGAGGTAGTGTGAATTTCTCATGGGTGTCATGAGCTAAGGTTTCAGGGCATAATTTGCACCCCCCCCCACTAGATGCCCATGTGAATAGTCACCCCTAGAAAAACCTTGTGTACAGCTGAACAGTGCGCCCTATGTGTGGCTCTTTGAAAAATACCTGGTTTACCTGCAATGACATTCTAAATTATCCCTGTGCCACTATAGACAGCCTGACAATTTCTAGAGAATTATTCATTCCTTTTAATATGTATTCTTCCTTGAACCCCTGGGAGTCTATAGAAAGTACCTGTACCTGGTATACATATAGTGCTACACATACCTTGGTTTCAACTGGAAGGGTTTCTCCACAATTTCCCCTGGCTCTGTGATGGGAGTGGCAGAGGCTGCATAGTTCCTCTAGTGTTTCCCTGGCCTCCATGTATTGCGCTAATATTTCAATGTTGTGCAATCCATGATATTGTAAATGGGGTCTGAAAACCCTTCTTCTCCTTAGCCAATGTTTATCAGCAGCAACAGCAGCATAGAGCTAAGCCTGTTGCACATACACATGCAGAAGAGCTGTAGCAGTCCCTAACAATGTTTTTCCCAAGTGAGATGGTGGATATATATGTTTTGGAGTTCAGGACAAAAGGCTAAATGAAGTGTATATGGTTGCTTTATAGCTTCCTGAATAGCTCCACCATCTTGAATTGGTTAATTAGCATGTAATTTAGTTAGATATGTTTCTATCAACATACTCTGCTGTTTACCTTTATTTTGTGTCTCTGTACAAAGTGCAGTGCCATTTGATGAATACAAAATAGTATGCTATTGTGTGTGTATTGCTGTGTGATGTGCACACAATCACAGTGCAACATGTAGCTGTTCATGAATCCAGTCTATCTTTTGCATCTATATTACATAATCTAACTTTTAAAAGTTCGAAAGACATATGGTTGACACCATATGATCAAACTTTCAAAAGTTCGAAAATGTAATAAAAAAATAAACCAAAGAAAAAACCTACCTGAATAGTTTAAGCAGGGGAGCAAGCCCCCCTGCACCCCACACATTGGTGGCTGTGCCCCCCCACCCTCCCACTCTTTAAATATACCAACTCTGAGATTGCACTACAGTGCAGAAAAGGGCAATCTTCCTATTCTGCACTGTACAATCTCCACTGAAACATTCAAACTTTTAAAGGTTCGAGCATATGGTGAAGACTATATGACATTTGAACTTTTAAGAGTTCGATGATGTAATATAGACCCTATCTTTTTTCCACTTCTATCACTATTGAAGCTCCTCTAGCTACTACTATAAGTACTTTCCTTTTCCTTTGTTCCTGATATTGTGCGGAATATCCATTCTGAAATATATTATTGTCCCTGATATTGTGCTAAATATCCATTCTAAAATCCTTTCTTTATTAAATTCGCATGCTCACTTCTTTCCAAATGTGTCTTCTATAACATTACTACTTGCACTCTGACTTTTTTAATACAATTGAATATGTTCACCTTTTTGTCTATAAATGTGAGACCATTCATGTTCCAAAATAACGTTTAGTGTAACTATTATGATAAGAAGTTATTATTTCTACCTATTATATATGACAGTTTTTAAATGTCTATTTCCAGCTTTTGTGTTACATGCACTCACTAATATTTGGCAGGTTGAACCTTTATATAGTTGTTTCTTGTTATCATACTTTGAACCTATTTCACATTTTACAAGACTTTTTTTGTTTTAATGACAACATCCTCAAATAATGAAGTTTAACCCTCCTGATAGTAATAATTGTTCCAAATTGACAGCTGCACCCACAGGCATTATCTAACCTAAAATTAAGTTTATCCATACAAAAACGCATTTTACAGCCTATGCTCCTACTTACACTGATTGCTGTCTGTTCTTGTCTTATCTTTATTCTCTTCCCAGTTGTGAAAAACAGCTTATATTCTTTCAGAAAACATTAACTTTTAGCCTTAAGAAAAAGTTCACTGGCTATCTTTAAATAAAACTAAATTATACACTGTTCTAGTACATGCATTAAAGTATTTAGTTATTCACTTCCAATAATTTCAAACTTTATGTTTTGCAGAGCTATTTGTAATTGTACCTTTTTAATTTTGCATTTCCCTCAAAAAACAATGTCTAAACCTCTTAATTTATTACCTTCACTTTTAAGAACAGAATGCACTTCCCCAATAACACTGAACATTTATCTGCTAGGGGAAAACTATTAATAACATTGTGGTTTACATTAAAAATAGAAAAAAAAAACACACTTGCTCAAACAATAAATCTTGTCATTAGATTAAGCCAAGGGTATTAATTCAGACATTCACTAATGCAAAAGTAAATAAAAACATTTCAACTCTACATATAGTATAATCAGTGCACTTTTACACCACATCCCCTATGTCAACAGCCCAACATTACAGTCTATTAATTTAAATTTATTTTTATCCAGCCTGCCTTTTCTTTTTACATTATAATGCCTACATTTCTTAAATCTAATAAAGAAAAAAAGAAAAAAAGTACTTGTTTACTCTAGTATCTTGATCACATGCACCAATCACTGAAAATGTTTTACTATATAACATGCAATTTATATCATGAAATGTTGTATTATACAAAACTGTTGAGAACAAAAATTGTTTTACTTATAGTTACATTCTCGTTTTTTTCCTTTCAGTGTCCATCCAAAATTAATGATATGAGGTAGGGTATATGCCTGTCAGTCCCCCCAGAAGATTAATAAAGTCAACAAAAATTGAATCTTTCTCAAACTCTTTTTCTTGTAAATCCATATTTCAAAAATGTGATTAAGTCTTTGTAGTCTCACACTAATTTACTAATTCCAGTGTTGCTGGTCTTCTTTCTGTTCATCTCCATCTCCTAAACTTAGATGTTTTTTTCAAGTCCAAGGCACTCCTGATTCTTCTGGTCAACCCCTGTGCTTTTTTTGTCTCTCAAGCATTTTTCTTTGAAACATTGGAAAATATTTTGCTGTCAAAGTCTTTTGATGGCTTTATTATCAGAAGAATGAGAAGCAGAGTCCCCTTTGATTTGATGATTCATTTTTTTGTTGGATGAACTTCTGTATTTCCTCCTTAGCCTGTTTTGCATCAAAAATTACTTTTATCTTCCAGGAAAAAATATTCTGAAGACAGTTGGATACAGTAGCCTGAGTCTCACACCTGCCTCTTGACATTCCTTGGTTACTGGGGTATATTTGCTTCTCTTCTGTCTGGTGTACAGTGGATAATCATGTTCCACAAACACTCTATTGTCTCTAATTTTTAATATTTTACCCTTCTGCCAAAGTTTTGTCAGGATAAATCCTTTCTGCTAGTATGATTGCATCTTAAGTGGTGCTGGTCTTTGCTGCCTTCTCATGGCCAGGTTTGGAGCATACACACAATATGCCCTTTCAATTTCCAAATCCTGTTGTGGAATACCAGTCCAGTTACTTATCTGTGCCTTCAGAAAAAAATAATAGTCTGTCCAATTTCTCTGGTACAGCAGAAAATCTCAGGTTTCTCTACATCTTATGTCCTTTAACAATACATTGTTTTGAAACAGCTCTTCTTATGGAGTCTCATACTCAGCCAGCCTTTTCTTCATTTTGACTTTTGATTTTAGCAGCTTTATCAGTCCAACTAAATAGCTGAATAAAGCTTTTTCTAGTTTTTCTAGCCTTTTGTTATTTGAGTTGATACACTCATTCAATGTTTTATTTATTTAAATTGGCTCTGAGCACGTTTTTCTTATTTTTTTATTTATATTACTGGAAGCTATCTCTTGCACCAAAGTTGGAGCTTGAACTGCTTTTTGCTGAACAGTTGCAGGATTCTTCTCAATCAGTGCTTTCTCTTAAACTTTTCTAGTTTATTTTCTTTTAGGCTCTCTAAGTTTCTTATTTGCTGGCATCCAGGCAATATACTTACTAACCAGTAACTGAATTTTATTAAAACAGTCAGAATTACTGGCCCTTATATATCAGCTTCTTTTTTCACACTGGGAGGTTGAAATTACACTGTTGATCAGTGTATAACCATCTTAGAAAGCAATGCCTATGTTTTATTTGAGCATTTTCATGATAATTCATTCCATGACTTTGCATATCATATAAGACTAGTCAGACTAATAGTTCTGTAGTTTCTGAGGTCAGTTGATAGCCTACCCTTGTGGAATAGGATAACCTTGCAGTCCTTCATTCTCATGGTACAAAGCCTGTTTTGAGACTATAGTCAAAAAGTGGCTCAAATGGTCCTGCTAATTTATCTTTCAAGCTGTTATGGAGGCATCCTGGGATACTGTCAGGGCCCATTAAGGCTGTGTTTTTGGTCTTAGGGAGCACTGCTAGGACCTGCTCCCTGTTAATAGTCGGGGACTATTATGCTAATAGGCATTTCATGAGGGAAGCAGGTAGAGTGAGGGATGAAGTTTGAGCTGAATTTGTCAGCCAGCAAATTTACTATGTCAGTTTACTTAGTGAAAGTGGCATCACTGACCACTTGATTAGCACACTGATGTGTGCTGCCTTTGAGGTTTTGAACATAGCTGTAGAAGGACTTGGGGTTGTTTTTATTCTGTGAGGCTATCTTGATCTCATAAGTGGCCTTATTGGTCTTAATTAGTCTTTCTAGTTTCCTGTTTAGTTTAATTAGAAAGATCCTATCATTATGAGAGTTGATCTTCCTTATTTTAGTCATGACTTTTTTCCTTTCATTATATACCCTTTTAAGGTTAGTATTCCACCAATGTGATTTGTTTTTACAGTTTGTTTTTAGCTTACTTCTAGTAGGTACAGCAGCCTCTTAGGTACAACAGCCTCTGTATAGCTATTTTCATGGTTGGAAGAATTCCACATAGGTTGCTGTGAACTCAGGTTTGGGAGGGGCATTACATCTTGACAAACTATCTCTTAATAGGATGCAGTTTGCTTTGGAATAGTTCCTGTTACAGGGTTTGTTGTGGTTACTGGGTCGATTTCTATTTTGAACAAAACAGCTTTGTGGTCTGAACTCACCAGTGAGGATGGCACTGGTGGGGGGGGTGCAGCATACTTCCTTATTGATGAGTACCAGGTCCAGTATGTTTGAACCTCTGTTGGATGTGGGTACTGTCTGGTCAAAGGCATTTGTATTAATAAACTCTAGGACTCTTTTTGCCTGCAAGTATGAGGCAATGCATGTATCCCTGTCTATAGTAGGGTAGTTAAAGTTCCTATGAATAAAGTATTTGGTTTAGGGACTCTAGGGACATAGAGGGTGACCTATCGCTTGTTAGGGTATGGTATGTAACTTTGCCAATGGTGATTTGTACAGAGATAATTTCCAAGGCATCATCCTGTTTAACCAACATAGAGTTATGCTTGTTGCTAATATAAATTGAAACTCTTCCACCTTTTCTCCCTTTCTGTGCAGCTGATAGCCTAAATGTGTGGAAGACTCCGATGCCTTACACTTCTGGAATCCATTCTTTAGTTTAAACCATGTCTCAGTAATGGCATGGATGTCTATATTCTCCAGAATAAGAATAGCTTGTAGAACGTGGAGTTTCTTTCAATTCTCAGACCCTTAACAAGAAACTCCACATTCTACAAGCTGTTCTTATTCTTCTCTTCTACTGGTATGCCTGTAGGTTTGGTGCAGACCATCCTTTGCAAAACAAACATAAGAATACATCTCCTTGTTTCGTCTGGTGAGTTGGGTATCTGTGTATAATACAATGGAGTCTCCTATTACAAGAATCCTGAATAAAGTCCGAAAATAATACTGTCATTGAAAGTATAACTTACAGCAAACAATTTCAAACATACACCAGAAACTAGGCTTCCTTTACAGGATCAACGGATTCCTTACAGTTGCTGCAAGAAAAACGCTATCCACCACCTGCTTATTGTCATGTCTATCCACAAACATAAACAATACACAAAGAAAGAAACTTGCCTCCTGCTACAATAAAATAGCTAAACATATTGACAACTAACTACAGCACACAAATGCATTCATCATCTAGAAAAATGCCTTGCACTACAAAACTTATTACTGCCCTACTGTTCAGCAAGGGACCTCAGCTCTAGTAACATTTCTTATTATTTACAAATAAGTCAAATAGCACTGCAGGAGATTTGCTCTACTCCCAGTACATTGCTAAAACCTGGAATAATTTATATATTTTATTTTTGTTTTGTTGCTTTACTCGCAAATAAACTATCAACTGTTTTAAGTTTTTGTACTCTGATCATTTTTGGAATCCTCTGCACCCAGCAACCATTTAATTTTTTAAACCCTAGAATAGTATCCCCACACAAATAAAGCTCTCTGACAAACTCAGCAGATTTACACCACTGCTTAAACAGCATCTTAACCAATCCTGGTCCTGCACACAACCATCACAAGGTTGAGACTTTGTGTCTACCATATGATTCTCTCCAAATACTCTCCTTAAACAGAATATATGCAATCTCTCATTGAAATGACAAAACAATTTTTATACATAACTGCTGCCTGTACAATCCACTAAGTTGCACATGGACTTTCCCTTTATTAACTTCCACCTCTGTAAAATCTTAGAATGTATAAATGTAACTACTGTTTGTGTATAAATGTAAATAGAAATGTAACCATTCTTTGTTTAAATGAACTTAGCATAATGTAATGTAAGCAAATGGAGCTTTTCTCCATAGGCCCCTGCTAAAAATGGATATTACACAGTTGGACTTCCCTGGTAAAGACAAATAAATAAATAAATGTGTTTTCTTGCCTTATGACCTTTGCTCTTGGGGCACCAGTAGGTGTAGGCATATGTGAAGTGTTTTGTGTTGTTTTTGGTGAGTGATTTAGAGAATGCTGAGGATAGGCATTGATGTTTATAGGCTTAGGAGGTCTTTGAGTTTAGGAAAATTGCTTTTATATTTCCCTCAGCATAAGTTGGTCTATGTGTGTGGGGGATACTATGTGTGGTGGATATAGTGTCTGTGTTCTTGACAAACGTGTTTTAGTGCACGATTTTTGCCATCAGTGAAATTGTGAACGTGCATCTCTTGCATACTGTGGTTGTTTTTTATGGTTTAAATGGTTGTCTGTGAACATGAGACAATTGTTATATTGTCTTAGGATTCCCATATCTACCAAGCTGGCTTTGATGACATTTGGAAATTGCATATCCATGTTATCTGGAAATGTATTTTGGGTAGGCTACTCTAGGTCCTTGACTGGGTTATACAGAGGTCTCCTTGAGTTGTCTGGCACTACACTAGGTTAGACTGTGCTGAGATTTGATAGTAGTGCCTTTTAATGAGAAAAGTAGCTGTTCTAAGCTGTTCTCTATGCAGTGGCTTTGTTTTAGCCATACTAAGTTACAGCTTTCCTTTATAAAAGTAGTTTTATAGATACAATTCACTTTCTGGGCATTTGTGTCTGTACAGGACACTGATAACCTCTTGGTGTAATGACACCAAGAAAGACTGTTTGCAAGTGCAATGCTACAAGAAAACAACTTAAACAAACTACATTGACAAGGCAATTTCAAGAATTAGGGACCTTTCGAATGATTTAAAGGCAAAATCAAATAAAGTAAAAATCAAGCAGTAGCACTCTAAAGAGTCAATTGAAGTGAAAAACAATAAAATAAAGCTGTTATCTGTCAAGAATGGAGCAGGATCTTCTTAGGACCCCCAAAGAGTGTGTCAAAGGTGCTAAGCAGATTGGAAGTCTGGGAAAATGAGCAGGAGACAATTTGTAATAAGGGAGATTTACTCAAGTACAATACTGGTTTGCTGTGTGGGCGCTTAGTATTACAGATATATGGAAAATAATGGGTGGGAAAGTACTAAAAATGGGTTCCACAACAGATAATAGCAATGAAAGATTGGAGGGAGGGACTTTGGAAGCCTGATTGACATAAGAGGTGGAAACCAGAGACACAGTCTTTTAAATCCCAATAAGCGAAGGGTAGGAGAGTTTGGGAAAAATTGAAACAAGGTAGTTCTATGGGTAAAATTTCAGAAATGTGTAGTTTAATGTTTCGGGGGGGCAGGGCCAGATGCAAAGAACAGAGAAAAAAAATGTAGCAAGGTAAACAGAAAGGTACTGGAATTCAACTTTAACCAGGTATATACAGCTATAAAAAATACTGAAGCATAAATCTTGGAGTAGAATTCACAATACTGACACTATTAATAATTGTGTCATCTTTTCAAGCAATCCTGTAGGGGAAAAACAGAAAAACAAGATGAGCATTATCTTTAGTCTGTCATTACTGCTCTAAAAGCTATAGTTTATATTTTACTTTTGTTTTATTTTTCACTCAGCTTTAGCTATACCCATGAAGTACATTTAACAGAATACCTTAGAAGATCATTAAAATCTGCGCATTTTTCAAAAACATTGATTAGACTTATCAACATTCAACACTTTTATTTTTAACTTTATACATGAAAGAAAAAAAGGAAAAGGACTCATCAGTACATTCACTCTAAACACATGCTTCTTGTTTTAGCTATATTTAAACACTAAAGGTGAAAAGAGGAAACGGCATACAGGGAATTGAAAAGGTTAACTGCTATAATGTTAATATACTAGTTTCTGCCCTTTAACAAAATCTTCTGGCTGTTGAGAGATAAATTCAGACGTGCTTTGCTTCTCTCTTGTCAAATAAACAAAATACTAGTTCCTGCCTTTGGCAATCTGTAAACAAATTAGCCCACTGGGTATTCATTGAAGAGAATGTATCCTTCTGTTATAAGTGATAAACATTTCAGTGCATTCACTAAAGCTGTAGCAGGTTTCGTATTTTTCATACTTTACCTGTGTTTATTATTTTTGAATTAAGTTTGTGCAAGATAGGACCACAACAATTTCCATTTGTACTTAAGAATATACTTTTATTCAAACACATGGTATCTTGGGCCAGCAATCGTATTTAGACTGATCATCTTTTACACAACTAGCATATTATCATGGAATATTTGTTTATTAGTGATGTCATTAATGCATCAATTTATTTGCATGGCATTTGCAGAATCCCAGCAATGAGTAATTAGCATAAACTATTTTAATTTCAACTTTGGCATATATTATGATCCCACTGTACTTAAACATGGATACCCTGCATCTTCATAAACTGTGTATTTGAAAGAATTTTAGACTAACCTGCAGATTATGCATAAAAGTAATATCTAGAAGCTAAAAGCTTTTTTTTTTTTATTCTGTAGTTTAAGGAAATGTGATTTGCTGCTTATTGTTTTTCACTGCATATACTAAAGTAAACAGTTTTACTATACCAATATATGCTAACAGATAGGTTTATAGCTAGTTACTAGGTATGCAGTCCAGGAGACTATTAATAAGCCTAGCTCAAATTTTCCCCAATGCACTGCCTGGTTAAGTGATTTGCTCAAGGTCACACAGTAAGCAAATGAAGGCTGAAGGAATTGAACTCTGTACCACAGGAAGTAGCTTGTTATCAGCTCACAGCCTTAAATTTATTTGCCAATTGCCAGACTGAAAACCTTTAGTAATACAGAAATGCTTGTGCTTTCCTACAAAGTTGTATTGCATACTGTGTTATTTTGTAGTGACTGGTTTAAAAAAATTGTTCCTGTAGTCATGTACTTTTATTTCAGAAATTATAAATGTAATAAAATATTTTGATTTCATTGTTTAAGTCTAATTCACTTTCATAGACGAGACTGATGCCAAAAATTATTGAAGGGCATCATCACTGACTGTTGATATTAGTCAACAATGGTAAATTGACATTTTATTAAGAAGGTTAAAAAAAGACAAAGACAAGGGACCCCAAACCTTATATACTAATTTAGAGGTTGCACTGTTCCAGAGCTCAATGTAAAGGGAATATATGGTTTTCTTACAAAATCAAGTGTTCTCTGAATCTCTTAAGCAGTGAAATTTTGGAATTATATTTTTATTGTGTAGGTTGGAGTATAGTTCCTACATAGAATAGGAGGGAGGGCATGGAGTGCAAGCATCCCCCTCCCCAAACTTATACATATCAACTCCAAGATCGCCATATCTTGGAGAAAAGGGAATATTCTGGAAAATGGCATCTTGGACTTAAAATATGTTAAGTCCATTTTTTCAGCCATTCAGTCTCCATGTTTTGGGACTCGATCTAGGAGGTCCCAACATTTCAAATGGTTACCGATTTTAAGCCATTCAGCTACGTGGTATTCAAATGTATGTCATGTTTTTGACGCATTCATTAAAATTCCACTTTACTATATGATTAACATTTCTCTGAGTTCTAACACATGTTCTGAGTTGTGAAAGCCATCCACAGTTATTCCTTTTCCCAAACAATGGATAACACATCTACCAAGCCATTTAGCTCTGTCATTATTATATTTGCTGTATCAAAAATCTGAGAAAATGTCATATCCTGTCAGTTTATAAAACTCCCTGGGGATTATAGTATGCTGTCCGGCTATCAGCTCTGACCAGGCAGCAGCGTCATCTCGTCACCAGACTTCTTCAAAATAATTGCATACAGATGAGAATCAGCATGTATTGATCACCTATAAAGACCATACTAAAGCTTGGAACCTGTTCCACACAAAATATTGCTACAGGAATTGAACGTTTGCAAATATTTCCTCCAAATATCCTCAATGATTTTCTAGCTACATTAGTAATATGTCTTTTAAAGTAAAAGTTGATTCACTTCTCATATCTCACCAGTTCTAACTCTAAATCCTCCTGCTTAAATTGTTGTGCCTTGCCCTTTACCCTTCGTTACATAGAAAACATAATTTTAAAATCAGAGTTATGTGCATATGCTCCTTGCTAATCTTGTCTTCTATTTTTGATTTTCTTTGTTTATTGCTCACAATAGGCTGTGATAAGCCTTTTTGTTTTCCAGGCTGGGCTCTGAAATAGTTATCCAGTGATGATATATGGATTATGTATACGAACCTTGTACTGACTGATAATACTGCATGGGTACCAGTTGTACAAAGTTAGCAATATAAATCCCTTTTTTCTTTTTTTAATTTTGCTTGTAAAAGTATAAAATAATATATTGTACTGCATTTCTAAATGTTCCTATTGTTATTCAATAAATGTGATTTTGTGCAAAAAAATATGGAGTGACCTACCATGGTTCTGTGTGTCTAACAACTTTGCATAAATTCACTAGCCACCTGAAGTTTTATTTATTTTTGGATGATAAATGTGTCATTACTTCACTATGGGCACTTACATTATCTTGCTTTCTTTGACTTCAGAATCTCCTTTTTTCAGTTTACACCTACCAGTTTCACATCCTCCAGTGACGCTGACATGATATCTATTTTTAGGTGTAACATAAATATGTTGTTTATTTGATATGGTAGCTATTTACTTGACAAAAAGTGATCTGTATAAGCTAACAGCTTCAAGTTTTATCTGTTTTATATAAGTTATTGTTTTATATATCATTTCTATATGTTTGATGAAGATTTTAAGTATGTAGTGCATGGAGCACCATGCTTATGTTCCAAAACTGGGAAAAAAGATAAACTTGTTAAGCACTTCCTTAGTGCAAGATCTTATCTTAACAGTGCTTGTGGTGCTTAACAAAAGCTTGTTAAGGGCAACAAGAGCCATTAAGGTTGAGTCTCATGTTAGGGGCTACCAGCAGACAGTGGCAGCCAACAAAAGAATAGTGGCGGAAGGTGAACCACTTTTAAAAGCTGTTAGGACTTCACACTGCCACACTTATAAACAGAAGGTGTGGCAGAATAAAGTGTGTAACAACTTTTAAGGATCTTACTTCTACAGAGGGCTACATAGTTTCTGCCTGTTGTCCAAATCTCTCACCCATCCCTGATTTGCCACAATGCCCCTGACTTTTATTTTACATTTTCCCCTGTGCTTCTTAACATTTTAGATTTTCTGGTAAATCATTGAGGACTACGGTCAGTCAGTAATGCCAGACATTAGGATTTCATAATTCATATGCTTCAGATAATGAATATTGATGTAAAAGCTTTTGTTCTATTTACTATTTAAGTGAATTAGAGAAATATAAAATAACTGTCCCTGGTTTTGATCCTTTTTCCCTGATATCTACTGGGGATTGCCATAAAGGGTAAGGTGTTTACCTCACAGACCTAAAGTACATGGTTTAATTCTCATCTTTGGTCACTGTATGGCTATTGGCTAGATGCGTAATAGTCTGCAGGTTGATTGTCTAATATTTATCTAAGAACCTATTGTTTTTGGATTTGTCCAAAAGTCTTAAGCAAACAAGCTGACAGATATGCTGCTGTCAAACAGCACTCTACTAGCTGTTAAGGCTGGTTAAACACTTTGCCCTCCTAAACATTTTCTTTCTTTTTTATTTCCTTGTAACTGATAGCACATAGGGCAGATAAAGCTGCATCGGCTACAAAGAATTCTGATCATGTCTCTGATCATAACCCTTATTAAGTATTCTCAACATGCCAAGCTTCACTCTCAAGGTGAATTTCTTGATTCTGTTTTCTCAAACACACAAAAAACTAGTTACAATCAGAGACTCAATCATTTTCCTCTATATCACTGCTGTGTTGTACTAACTCAGTTGCTGTTATTGTGTGTTCCAGCTTTATTGTGGCTTGTCACACTCTACTAATTTGGTAGCCATTACTTCTGATTGACCAGCTTATCCTGGCTCCATTGTTTAGGAGATTTTCTGAGACGATGTGAAGAACAAAATCAGAGCCATGCTAGTACTGCTTGAAGAAGGGGAGATATAAGCTGCATGTGAGGGAAGAGTAGCTGAGAGGTCTAGGAGCTTATACTAATATGGAAGGGCCCAGGTGCAGAAGAATGTATGGGAGAGTAAAGGGAAGCATAGCCCTAAAACTGTCAGTAAACTGGCCCTACAACTGTCAGTAAAATATGGACATGGCTGGCAGACAGGTACCAACAGCTTCTTTTTAGCAGGTGTGAAATGCAACTGTGAGCTAAAACTGCACCATGAAAGTTTAGTTTTGTTATGGAATGACTGGGAACTGGTTAGATGTTTCCATATTCAGATCAAAGCTTGTATACATCCAGTACTCAGATGCACTATTTTTGATCTGTTGGAAACAGTTTTGATTCCAAGAATCATGTAAAAACAGCTTCCAGCAGTAAGGAAATATAGGCTTTAGCACTAAAAATGCAATTACTTTATGGCTTTCAAAGCTGTAAAACACTTTATGCTCCTATACATTTTATTTTTTACTATTTGGTATAAATAAAACAGATAAAATTTCATGCACTGCAAAGAATCATGATCAGGTCTCCCCAATCATAGCACTTCTTATATATTTTCTGACATAGATGTCATGAGTCATTACTTTTTACACTGTTCTCAAGGTAAGTTTCTTGACATCCATGTCTTGGACACATAATAAGATGGTTATGATCAGATATCCAATCAGAATCCTCTGTGTAGCACAGGGAATTGGTGAGCTTATATTCCTTGACTGATTCATGCAGTAATCCAAAGAAAAGAATGAGGCCATTAGGACTGACATAGACATGTGGACAGATAAAATATCGTATGTTTTTGTTCATGAAGCTGACCATATGTTTTAGCATAGATTTTGTAAAAACATTAATAGAAACTGAGCTTGGTGAATGTTTTAACAGTGCATTATGTTTCATATTAGACTATTTTGTTAGTCTTAAAAATTTGTTTATTTGATGTTTATTAAGTGTTATTATTTTGTATAAAAACAAGAAAAGAAATTTAGTACTGAATATTATTACTCAAGTTTTCAAAACATACTTGTCATAGATTTTTTTTTTCATTGAATTGCACAATCCATTGATTTGAAACAAATAAAATCACTGGTGCACAACAGTACAGATATTGCTAGAAAGTAATTATATTCAGATTAGCTTTTATTTAACACTGCACAATGCATTTCAGCACAGCCTTAGAGAATATTTATCAGTCTTACTCTGAGTTATTGAATATAGTTACCTAGTTATCAATCAGTCTCAAGCATGTAACACTTTTATCACTTACATGAGTTGTGTAGAATGGTGTTAGTGCTTGAATGTGCAGATAGGTAGCTGCTTCAGTCTCAGACATTTATTTGGAAGATTTTGCGTTACAATATTAAGCTATAATTATAGTTTCAAGGAAGCTACAATACTAGAAAGTAGTTTTAGTAATACATATTTATCATGCATTTAGATGTTGCAAGCTGCTATGTGATTCATAGTTGTACTTCAATAAAGACAGTAAAGTCCTCATGGTCCTTTGCAAAATCACTTAAGCCATAATCTCTCTATTAAAGAGGATAAATCTCATTACAAAAAGGAAACAGGTTTATAGGAAAGTCTTTCTTATAGAAGACTATATACAATGCAGACCAAATTGTAACAAATCATGAAGGGGTGTGGTAAGAGGGACAGTTTACATCAGACTTTTAAGACCTTAAACTGTTAATGAGCTTCATCTTGTAGTCTTGAGTTTGATTCCCTCATTTTCCACTTACAACTTTTGTTACTTTGAACAAGTTGCTTCAAAAGCCTGTGTTGCTGGGTTACCTTGAAAAGGGCACTTGCATCCTGTAGACTTATCCATAAAACTACTGCCTGGAGATGATACATTTAAATGGAATGGTGTTTGCGATACTATTCAGTAGAAATTGCAAAGTTGGTTATATTGCAGTTTGGTAGTACACATGAGTTACAAAGTTCTAAGATAACAATGACAGCAAAGGAAACAGAAAAGGATGGGAAGACTGACCCAAAATCAATAGCAGTTATACTAAAGCCAAATAGAATAAATAAATATTTGGGTGAGAGGTAAGAAATGTGAAATCAGGTAGCTGGGAGTTTCAGATGACACACAGCCATGTTTACACCTACAAAATAATCCACTGGAAAATAAAAGGATCTTGGGATTCAGACTTTGGCAGAAATGTAATCACAGAAGGAATTTATCATGTCTGCTGATTTGTCTGTTTGTGGGGAGTGTACATATGAGACAACAGATTAGAAGAATATGAAGGGTATTACTCATAGTATTTTCTTGGATGATATAACAGATCAGGTAGGGAATGAGTCAAGCTAATTTTGGAGCAGATGGTAGCATGGCAAATATACTTCAAAATTTAAGATATGGTCCAGGATTCAGAACTGAATAATACACTGTACAAATCTGTTTACAACAGAGTTGCTCAGTGCATTAAACCCGAGGGATACAAAGATCATGACACTGTTACAGCAGTAAGAAGGTTCCAGTAGGCAGTACTACACTGATCTTACTGGCAAAGACCACACAAAAATGTGGCAGTGCAGAGAGGAGACTAATGTTAATTAGCAATGGGTGCTTCTCTGGAACTGTTTGCCAGGAATGGAATAGCTAATTAGAGCAATTCAAAGAATAGCTCTGCCTTGCTATTTGGAGAGTGAATCAAAAAAAGGATATGCCATCTTTTAAGTGTATACCTATTCATTCCTATAGCAGGAGGGAGGCTGTCAGTGTTATGGCAGATAAGTACTGCAAAACTGCGTGTGTGTATGTGTGTGTGTGTGTGTGTGTGTGTGTGTGTGTGTGTGTGTGTGTGTGTGTGTGTATGCGCGTGTGTGCATGTGTGTGTGTGTGAATGAGTGTGCATCAGTGTTTGTGTGTGTTCGTGCATGTGCATACATGTGTGCATTTGTCTGTTTGTGTGCTAGTAGTTGCCTGTGGAACAGTGTTTGGTTGGTCTGCAGGGGAGGAATTCTAGCCCCTTTATGTGGAGTAGCACACTGTTAAATTTAGAGACATGATAATGTACTGCTAATGAGATGCTACTCCATGTGGCTTTATCATCTCTCTAAATCACTTTATATGGCTGTCATGCTATTGTACACTGCTCCACTGGCCAAATAGCACTGGCAGTGATATTTTTATGAATCCCAGGCATCATAATATAATAAATAAAAAATATTTTGGTGTAATAGAGCAAAACTGAAATCTAATTGCAGAGTTATAGTTAACTGGAAAGTAATTTCAGATCCCAGACTAGCTAAAGGCTCAGAGAATTGTAGAAGGAATGTGGATGAAATATTGGAGGGGGGGGGGTAAAGAGAGGCAAAAAATGGCTGATGATGTAAATGGTAACAAGAAATTTAATGAAATAGTAAAGAGTAATGAAAGAAAGAAATCAAACAAAAGGGTGATAATAACACCAAAAGCACTGGAAAACTGTTACAAAAAGGACTGCCTGAAGGTTAGGATAAGTCCATTGGTCTAAGACAATGAAATGGCAGGGCAAATAAATTCATAGGAAAAGAGAATAAGGGTACATTTTT